>NC_142014.1:30706765-30781765 GCF_049901735.1 Notechis scutatus | reverse complement strand
GCCCTGCCCCTCCCAGGAGTCCCCACACGGACTGTTTTGTATGCCAGGTAAATACAGAGTGCATGTGGAGGCTCAGGGAGGGTGAAAAATCGGCCTCCCAGAGGCTCCAGAAGGCTGGAAATGGGCTCACCATTTCCAGCTTCTGGAGGGCCTTCAGAGTCCAGGGAAGGCCATTTTTGCCTTCCCGGAGGCTCGAAGAAAGCCTGCAGAGCCTGAGGAGGGCGAAAAATGGGCCTCCCTGAAGTTCTGGAAGGCCAGAAACAGGACTCCAGAGCCCGGGGAGGGTGAAAACTGCCCACCACCCCACCGTGGTGCAGGAGGCGGACTAGGCCGTGCCCACACAGCCACTCCTACCACCCAGCAACTATGCAGAGAACCGATTGCTGAAATTGTTGAAGCCCACCCCTGAATCAACAGCACAGGAAATGTAATAATTCTTCATTGCTGGAGTTGCTCTAATGGATACTGACGTGGTTGTTCTGTGTCATTGTTTGTTGACCTAGGTCTATTTTGCAGCAGCTAGTCTGGGGGCTGACCTTCCCACGTTTCCTTGGGGCAGGTAAGTGAAGAAGCTGGGGAGAGAGGAGGTGTCCATCAGCAACTTCACGCAGAGGTGACCCTGTTGTTTGTTCCACAGTGGAAGTGGAAGAAGAGGATTTCAGTGGCTTCCCATCCAAACAGAGTTGTATCACAGTACAAACACAATATTTCTTCGGGTCTGACGATAAATCCTTCAATGGCATTCTGGACTGTATCAACTGTTCTAGGTAGGTGTCACCTCAAAACCACTTAACGCATTTCACCTCCCCTTTAATAATGTTCAAAATATAGAGATGCAAACAGAACAGGTGCATAAATATGTGAAAACATTGCTTTGCAACAGTATATGGAGATTCTCAGTCATCCAGGTCATGGTTATCCCAAAGGACAGGAGGAGGCAACTGGAGAGCTCTTCAGGAGAGCTGAAGAAGCTTCTTGGATGAGAAGCAAAATGTCTTCAAAGAAAAAACAAGAAAGTCCAGTTGCCTCCTGAAAAAAGCACCTTTGGGACAACGATGACCTGGATGGCTTGGAATCTCCATAGACTTTTAGCTATTCACTTTGGGATGAACATCCTTCAAATCAGAGTTGGAAGGGACCTTGTAGGTCATCTAGTCCAACCCCCTGCCCAAGCAGGAGATCCTACACCATTTCTGACTCCCATCTGTCGGAAATGGTGTAGGGTGTCCTACTTGGACAGGGTTGGACTAGATGACCTACAAGGTCCTTCCAACTCAGATTATCTGTTATTATTATCTGTTATCTGGTGTGGGCATATGAATGGATTTCCAGAAAAAGAAATCAGGCTACAGGAACCATTTGCACTATTCAGGTGACCCTGAGGACATAGACAAACCTCCAGGTGGCCTCAATGACACTCTAAAAGAATGCAAATGACCAACTGTCTGCAAGGAATAGAAATCCTTCCATTCCCCACCTTCTTCAGCTTCTTCAGTCAGAGCTGAAGAAGCTTCTTGGATGAGAAGCGAAATGTCTTTAAAAAGAAACAAGGAAGTCCAGTTGCCTCCTGAAAAAGCATCTTGGGGATTGCTTTGCAACCTATAAAACAGCCATGCGTTGTGTGTCCCCCTCGCAGAATTGCTGCTTTTAAGGGACTGCAGAAAGAGGCTAGATAGGTGCTCTTTTGAAGATCAAATTCTTCACAATTCTTCAAATCTTGCACAATTTAGACATACTTCAATAGCACATGTTTTACAGTCCTTATTACAAAATGTTGTGGAATAGAAGGGGTGAGAGGCACATTAGTTTGAGCATGAAGGTAGCCATATCCCTTTCAAGGGTCAGCATGATGCTTTTCATAGGGTTGCAGCTGAAGCAGGATGGTCTCAGCTGCTTCATGAACCTTCTTTGCAAGTCTGGGTACTCTTGGAAATAATGTGTCAGGCTCCATAAACCAAGAAAGACACACTGATTCTACCAAGCACATTTCTTTAGTGTTCATCGCCTAAAGACAGAATCTTGCCAAACTAAAAGCATGCTAACACCCCCTTAAAGCATATACTCTGGGAACTGTTAAGGAGGAGCTGTCTTCACCCTCTTTCTCTCACACAAATTTCTCTGAGCTGAGTTGCCTCTTGCTCCTCTGGAAACCACTCTGGAATCCAGACTGCACTCTATCACACAACGGTGCCAAATCACTATTGCAATTGTTCCAGACAATATTTGCATGGACCTTTGTTTGTGTTCTAATACTGAAATTTTCTGGATCTCAGCCAGGGGTGGGATTCAAATTTTTTAACAACCGGTTCTGTGGGCATGGCTTAGTTGGTGGGTGTGGCTTGGTGGTCATGTTATTGGCTGGGCGTGACCAACTCAACATCACTCACATCGAGGCACGCATCTCCTTGCTTGGCCTCTCAAGACTGTGGGGATGCTACAACAGTTGTAAATGTGAAAAATAGTCATAAGTCACTTTTTTCAGTGCCATTGTAACTTTGAATGGTCACTCCACACAAGCAAAGTACCAGCAAAGGAGGGGGGGAAAAACTCCAGAGAGGTTCCTGAGACAGGAAGTCTAGTCCTGCCAAGAATGCAACAAGGGTTAACGGAGAGGCAGTTTCTGTAAGCAATACCAGAATGTTTCCTTCCTGCCTTCCTTACAGGATTAGGCCAGTAATTTCTTCTAACAACTGGTTCTCCGAACTGCTTAGAATGTTAACGGTTCTAGTAAATAGGTGCAAACTGGTAGAATCCCACCCCTGATCTCAGCCTTTAAACTGTTTGGTGTCGTTTGGCTTTGCTTTCTCAGGCTTTTTCATGCAGAGAAGATTTCCAACACCAATTTGGTTTTCATCATGAGTGACAGTAAAGAATTGTGTCATCATTGTGATGCAAGGCCATTGATGCAAGCCGAGAAGCCTGGTATCCTTTCCTGCTTGAGACTGGATTTGTATTTGCTTACAAGAAGAACATTGGAAACAGATGGAGAATCTGTTTCTAAACTATAACCCATACCAGTAGTTGTTGTGTCTGGTGTGGATGTGATGCGATGTTATTCCATACCAGCTTCCTTTCTGTATGGTCTTAAGATGTTCATTACCATTGACTGGTTGATTGTTTGTGTTCCATTATTTTATTTTAATTTGTTTGTTTGTCAAGCATGTATGAGAAAACAAGTATAAGTATGAACGTAACATATAAATGAATAAGTATAAACAGGTATAAGTAGATACATCATAAATGAGTATGAATAAATGGGATCAGAAGGACAGGGCCGGCTTCCGGTTTGAGTTTCTTCAGCGACAGACCGAAACCATGACTCTGCATGGTTTCGATCCGTGCCCTGAGCTGGCTGGTTTCGGGGCTAAGCCACCCCGTAGAGGTGGTGAAGAAGGGGGAGACTGCCTGCAGGGTTGAGGAGAGCCGCATCTCTCCTCCTCAGCTAGCCATTACTCCCTTTCCCAAAGGTGGTTTCAGCGGTGGTCAGTAATGGCCACCACAAAGAAGAATTCAACCAGAAAAGAATGTGCAGGAGGAAGATAAGAAGAGAAAGTTTTGGTTGACTGGGTCAAACAGCAAAAGCAACAAATAAGGTACCCTGGAATTGAAACTATTAAAAAATAATAATAACACGGTTCCCAAAGAAGATTTCTAAGCAGTGAAGGAGAGAGAAAAGGGAAAAGATTTGTGTTTTTTTTCCCTCTCTTCCGATACTGACAGCTAAGAGACTTAAGCAAGGAATTGGAAAAAAAATCCACTTTGACATTAAAAGGCATTTAATGCTGAAAATAAAAAGTCAAAGGGATAATAAAGATTTCTAGATAATTAAAAGCTTTTGAAAACAGGAAAGGAGAGAAAAAGAATAAAACGGCAGGATCTGGAAGGGAGGAGACTGCCTGGAATTAAAAAGAACTTACAGTAAAATCTCAACATGACTTCCAAAAGATACATCTTAACTGAAACATCGCAACAAAATATTAAAACCCCAGGAAGAGAAAGTGAAAAAAGAAATAAGAAGAAACAGCTTGGGACTATTTGGATTATTTGGTGATCTCTGGATTCTTGGTTACTGCATTTGAATGACTAAAATCAATCAAGTGGTTGTTTAAAAGTGTTTAAAATGGCTCCACTTTTAGAAGAACTGAAAATGGAACTTAAAAAGTACAAAGAAGATGCACAAGAAGGGAGAGGTTCTTTTGGCTTCGTATTTCAGTTCTTGGAAACGGAGATTTGGAACTATGAGAAACAACAAGAAATGCCTGCAGAACAAGAAGATTGGGACAAAGAAAAAGCTTTAATGAACAAGTAATCTTAGGTGGGGGGAAAAAAGGAAAGGGGGAAAAGAGAATGGAAAGTTTAAGATTGGGAAAGACAACCCAAAAAAAGAATAGAGTGAAAAATAAGTATAAAATCAGAAAGCAACAGAAGAGGGAAATGCAGAATTAGAAGTAGAGAGACAAGGGGGTAAAAAGGGGAGGGAGAAGAAGAGGGGGAAGAAAGAAAGGAAAAGAAGTTATAAAGGACAGAAACAAAATATAGAGAAACAGGACCTATTTAGAGATAATGGGTGAAAATCTAGTTGAAAAAGGGATTCTGTAAAGGTACATAAGATAGTATTGTTATATTAGAAATAGAAATAATTTCAGAAAATATGAAACAATGTATGATTAAAATGTTTGATAAAATAGCTATCGTAACTTAGTGGAATGCTTGTCAATGAATAAATGTAACAAAATGAATATTTAATGATTTATAAAACATATGTGAAGAGAAATAAGGGAAAAATTAAGTATGGAGATTTCCATGTCTTTAAGGAAGTATGACATTTAATTGAAAAAAATGTTAAAGATGTTAAGACTTTAATGAATATTAATGATAGAACTGAATTGGAATGGAATGAGGGTTTTAATTACATATATTTACAATCCTTTTTTTTAAGAATATGGTGTGTATTATAAGAATGTACCAAGCAGAATTCGATTGGAAGTTATGTATTATGTATTACATTGAATGTCATAACCTCAAGGTATATATCGAAGTTTAAATAAGAGTTGAATGGAAAAAAACAAAAGATATAAAGGTATCATACTCTAATTAGTAAATACAGGAGAAAATTTGTTTAATGAGAAATTGAAATTGAAACAGAACAGACAAAAATATAAATATAATGATTTGAGATTTAGATGAGATAATCAAAATAAAATTGAGAAAATTAAAAGAGGGGAAAAACTATATAGAAAATGCAGAATAGTGTTGGTCTGCTCGGGGCAGTCTTGTGTTTTGGGTGAGGGGAGTTGCGAGGAAATGTCAATAAACCCACTAAACCACAGTTTTGTGTGTGTGTGAGTGAGCAGGACAGTACACTGTGCAGTATAAGCAAAGGGAGAATGGTGTTGTGTTCCTTAACTGATGGGTAGATGAAGGACCGAATCCTTGTGAGATGGTTCAGCATCCCAGATACAGGAAAGGACCGGATGCTTGTTTTGATGACGCTAAAGTAAGTCTTCTCTTCTTTCAGATATATGGTCTTTCTTTTTTTCTATTTCTCCTTTCCTAAGAACAGTTTCCATCTTTAATTGACTTTACTCTGCCTCTCTCTCTCTCTCTCTCTTCTCTCTCTCATTACACATACTGCTCCCGTTCCAGATCAGAACCCTTCTAATGCAAATGTGCTCACAATTAAACTTAAAACTGATGGCTGCCTTTGTTTTTGGAGCTGCCTTGCCTTTCAGCGATTGTGCTTTCACACACAATTCCTATCTTTTTTCAAAAAGAAAAAATAGGACAGTCTGTGCTGGCTTTCTGTACACACAGCCATGGCAATCTTCCATGGTGTCTTCAACAGCCTTGAAAACTGAACTTTTAGATATTGTGGGGTTGTTGTTTTTTCTCCTTTCTGACTCATGGGCATTGTGCATTCCTTCCCTGTTCCAAATCTCTTTATTCGTGGGCACTTTGTGAATCTGGAGGAGACTCTGTGCCTCTCTGTTTCAAAGAGGATTCCTTGTAAAAGGATGGTAGGGATCATGATGACACGGATATAATTACTTAATTTTGCTCATGTTATGAAATACCCACGATATTTTTTTAAAATAAAAATAAAAAATTGGTGTCTTCACAATTTCTGGAATCCAGCAAAGCAATTTCAGGAGAAATATTTAACTTTGACAGAAAAGGCTTGATCCAAGCTAGATAGATAGCAACAAAAGAGACTCTACACACACGAATGTGTGTGTGTGTGTGTGTGTGTGTGTGTGAAAACATCACATATTGGAACACAAAGATTATCTTGACTTTTCTGTGTTCAACAGGGGAGTCATCCATAGAATATACATACATACATATTTGTGTGTTTGTGTTTTAAAATACCACAAACCAAGATTATCTTGACTTTCCTCTGTTCAACAGAGGAGTCCTCCATAGAAATTCAGATCAGCCATTTACAAAGCATGACATTCATGAAAACCCATGATTTAAAGAATTTTTTAACAATGTTTTCCCTTTTTTTAAAAAAATGGCACACACAGTACTTGTGAAATCAAAGTTCTCTATCTTTATTTGGGACTAGCCGATAACCCGGCATTGCATATTTATTTATCCCAATCCTGTATTAGACAGGAAAATCCTGTAGTCGGGACTCACACTGTTGTACTGTCTCTCGTGTAGCATCGCAGTTCTTCTATTCCTCCACAGGAGGGAACCCCCTTGTGGAGTACTGTAAAGCCGTTCCCAGGGCAAGTCCACTGTGCTGTACAGTAGAAGCCATTTTAAGGCTCATACCCCCCCCAGGGGATGTTAGGGGTGTCTTGCCCCCACAGTATTTGTTTCCAGAGGGTAAGCCATCTGTGTACCAAGCTTGGTTGAAATTGCTCGAGGCATTCCAGAGTTATGGTGGAACACAAACACACAAACACATACACACACACATATTCAGTCTTTGCTTTACAATGCAATAAAGTCTCTTTCTTTGGATGGGTGGGTGGGTTTAAACTAGAAGACATCCAAGATCCCTTCTAGCCCCACGAGACTTATGATTCTGTGATTCCATGGGTGTTTCCCCAGGTCAAAATTTTACAGCATAAAATTTATATATGCACTGAGAGCATATGCACGAAGACAAATTCCTTGTGTGTCTAATCACACTTGGTCAATAAAGAATTCATTCATTCATTCATACGGTCCAAGATTTGTATTTACACATTCAGTTTAGGTTGCAACAAACACATATGTGTGAGAACCGTGTGTCAGACCACACGTTTGAGCTGTGAAAATGTTTAAGACACGAGAACTTCTGCTCTGCTGGGAACAAATAGGAAGGAACAAATGTGTCCTCCGTGATCAGCAACACTGGATACTTGTGTTTGAACGTACAAGGAGTCTTGCTTACTAGCTTGATGTGCTCTTCTTCTCTATCTTAGTCATGTAATGGTAGCATTTTGACATCTTGGCTTAAGTTTCCTTTTCAGTTGTCTCTGTAAAATTCTTCGCTTTTTCCTTTTTTTGCTTTTCACATGATCTCTTCTATCGGCCAGCCAACTTTGCATGAAATTTCATCTTCTGTGTGTTTCTTTCTGTGTTCCTTTTCCTTTCCTCTGTTTGCGACTTTGCCCCGTTACTAATAGGATCAGCCTCTTTGCACAAGGAGCTTCGCCACTGCCATGACGCCCACCTCTGTCTTCATTTTTCTGCAAGTTTTCATGTGGTGTGGATGGTCAGTTACTTTCTCTAATTTTGCATTTTGTTTCATTTCCCCCAACCCAAAAGTTGTTGTTTTGCAAGAATACAAATGTAATTAAGAATGTATATAACTGATGACATTAGGAAAGGGATGACTGATAGATATAGGCTTGTTCAGAACTTGGTTTCTCTCAGAAAGAGGTTAGGAACTGGTTAAGACCTAATCCAATCCTTTCCTTTCCCTTCTTTTCCCTTTCCTTTCCTTCCCCATCTATTTACTTCCTTTCCTTCCCTTTCCTTCCCTTCCCTTCCCTTCCATTTACTTCCTTCCCTTCGCTTCCCCATCTATTTACTTCCTTTCCTTTACTCTGCTCTACTCTACTTTCCACATTTCCTTTCCTCTCCTCCATTCCCTTCCTTTCCTTTATTTCATTTCACTTCCTTTCCTTCCTTCCTTCCTTCCTTCCTTCCTTCCTTCCTTCCTTCCTTCCTTCCTTCCTTCCTTCCTTCCTTCCTTCTTTCCCTCTCTCCTTCTTCCTTCTTTCCCGAGAAAATCTTTAGTTACTTCAATTTTTTTGGGGGGGGGGGCATCAATTCACTTGATTCAGTTATTTGTTCTTCCAATGTACAGTCCTTCTGCTCTCTCTCGCTCTCTCTCATGGTCTATTGGGATCACCACACTAGAATTTCTATTTTTATTTCATTGTTTTTTGCAGATCTTTAATTTTGAGGCAGAAGGGATAGACCATAATTCAAGGAAGGGACATAGACTTTACACTGTTAACATTCCTAATCCAGTTTTTAGTCATTTTCTGAAGAAGAAAGATCTCCTGGTCTAACTATGGACTTCTGCTTGTCAATTAAGAAAGCATTTGACAAGATAGAACTTCTGGTCTGGCTCCACTTCTCATTCCTATTATGCATCCATATGCTATAGTCCCTGAATTTATGCAGACAATATGGATATGTGAATCAGCCAAGATATAATTTAAGGATTCGAGTCAATTTAATTAGAATTTTCATTTTGACTCAAAGAATTGTGTTGAGTCAGTCTGAATTTGTGGTTTTTGAACATCACTCAAAAGGATGATTTAAATGAACTGTTCTTCACTCAAAAGTTTGCACAGCTGAAATAGATAATACTTTGAGTTTGTAGAACGAATACTGTGGAATATAAAATCCGCCATAAAATTGTAACAGCAACAAATCAGCAACCTAAAAGAACATAATCAGTCTGAAAATAACTTGGCTTGCTTAATATCCAGAAAAAAACATAGCTGTATGTTTTCAGAAGTGCTGTCTGCTAATAATATACAAACATTGGAATCAACAGCATTTCTTGACTAAAGTAAAACATAGGAAAACAAAAATAAAAACACAATGTACAGATGATTACGAGGTTGTGATTTTCTCATATCACTTCTATACAGATAGATTCTCAAAGATGAGAGTCTAAATTTGTCTTCCATGACTTGCAGTTTCAAAGGATTAAACTGTGGGAGTGGCACTAGTTGCAAACTAATTTTTTCCCAGAAGCTAAATTGGCAAACTTTCTCCCTCAGTTTGTCTAACCCAATAGGATGCTACCGTACATAATTCCTCCAGGTTATCTTCCCATTCCTCCTCCCAATCTCAAGAGTTAGGCACAGGTCCAAGCAAAACATGTGGCTGTTTTCCACATCTATTTTTTGAATCCCTCAAACATTCTTGAAAATGCTGGTCTTTTGCTTGCTTTATGCCAGATTGCTGTGAATAGAATGTGGAATATGGAATATGGAATATGGAATAGAATAGTTCTGAAGCCAGTCAGAAAGGTTCATTCTCAAATTAGCTTAAAATCCTCTGTAGATTTCTTTGGGACTAAAGGGTGCTTTAATTCAATGAGTCTAAGTTAAAAGGCAACAGGAACAGATCCAGCTGTGATCTGGAAAACTTTCTTTACACATGGCCTCAAGCAAGTACAATAACCCTTTATGTGAAAAGAATACAGCACTATTTCTAGTTCTAACTTGAGAACAAACTGAATGCCATAGGGTAGGGTAGGGTAGGGTAGGGTAGAATAGAGTAGAATAGAGTAGAATAGAATTGAATGGAATGGAATGGAATGGAATGGAATAGAATAGAATAGAATAGAATAGAATAGAATAGAATAGAATAGAATAGAATAGAATAGAATAGAATAGAATAGAAAGATAGGATAGAAGATAGGATAGGATAGTATAGGACAGAACAGAACAGAATAGTCATTGTTACTTTGAACAGTCACTAAACAACCCGTTGTAAATCAAGGATTACCTGTAATGAATTTTTACTTTCCAGCAGTTCTGGAGAATCATATCTTTGACTAAGGACATTTGTAGAAGAGTTTGCTTTCATTCTGCCCATATTACAAAATCACTAGAGGGAGTCATCTGGCTCTAAAAACCTCTGATAAAACATGGCTTGCTGCACATCTACATTAAGAAAAATGCATTTAATTATCTTCAGATATATATATTTAGATATCTGATATTCATTTGTATTGACATTGTGTTCCTCTAATCCATGAAAAGATGAGTTGGTGATATCTGGCATTGGTTTATCTTCATAACCATAAATATGTTTACTTATAGCTAGCTGGTTTTAGTTACTTTACATATATTCCAAGTAACTCCACAATTGAGAGGAATATCTTCCTTCTGAATTGCCAGAAAAATTAACCTGGTTTTTGTTTCCCATTCATTTGGATGCCCATTTCACTTCCCTTATTATACTCAGTCAATAAATACTCTCTGTGCTTCACATCACATTGCACTATGTGAAATAGTTGATTAAAAAAAGACAAAAACATCTGGATAGTGGATGAGACAGCAGAAGAGAAGAGAAAGAACTGGGGAGAAAACCCCACAGAATACGAAGACCTACAAATACAAGTAGACCGATCGTGGCAAAAGAGAGTAAAGCTAGTCTTATTAGGTGCCTGGGGTGCAATCCCAAAACATCTGGAGCATCATTTGAATCCCATCATCATCATCATCATCTTTTAAAGACCCCACAATCCCTTGCGGGGTGGATTCTGGCCAACTGAATGGAGCTAGCAGAGTGTTTGAATGGCCAGATGCCTTTCCTGTTGCCAATGCGGAGTTTTCTTCAGCAGAAATATTCTGAGTGTGCCCAGAGAGAGAAATATCTGCTTCTATCTAGGATTGAACTCACAGCCTCCTGATTGTGGGGCGAGAGCTCCACCTCTAGGCCACCAAACCACACCATTTGAATCCCATCGGCATTGACAAATTCCCCATCGGTCAATTGCAAAAGACAGCTTTAGTTGGAACAGCTGACAACCTGCCACGATACCTCTAACACCGCCAAACAACCATGTCTGTCTATCCCAAGTCCTTGGAGAGGACTTGATAGGTTAACAAAACTGCCAACTCCAGTCTAAACCTCTGGCTGACTGTGCAACCAACCACAAGAATAATTTAAACTCTTTATTGAATCTCTGCAGTGGTTGATAACCAGCAAACATGGCTCATCCTTACTTTTGCACAAAGAAAGGCTGGACAATCTATTCCACAATATTGTGGTTGAAATAAGTTGCATGGTGAGTCAGAATTTTTTTTCTTAGCCCCGGGATACATTTTGTTTGCATTTTTTTTTTAAAAAAAAAATATGATTAACGGCTCATTGGGTATTCCAAAAGTACCTTATTTCCAAACTTCTGAGTGCTAAAGGATTTTGTTTGGAACTTTCTGAAAATAAATAGCTTCCTTTAGCTTCCTTTCCTCTGAGTCATTTATATTACATTTCAAGGCACTGTTCTACATGTGACATGAATACCAATAAGGTGACCTTACGCACGCTATTTATTTTTAAAAACCAACATGACGTTTTTTCCAATATAGACAAATAGCATGCGGTGGGTTAGACAATTACTCACTCCGTGTGTGTTTGCGTGTATGAGCAATTCCTTATTGCTTATGCTTGACAAAAGCCTTGTCTTTCTTTGCTATCGTATCAACCCAACACTTCTGCATCTAATTTACAGTAAGGAAGCAGAAGCTCAAATACTTTGGCCACCTAATGAGAAGAGAGGACTCTTTGGAATAGATCCTGATGTTTGGAAAGATGGAAGGCAAAAGAAGAAGGGAATAGCAGAGGATAAGATGGTTAGATGGTGTCATTGACACAATGAACTTGAGTTTGGGCAAAGTGGAGAGACAGTCCACGTGTTCTGTCCTCAGCCTCACCAAAAGCACTCAGTCAATTCTGAGTCCCGGCAAAAACATTTTTATTTACACTAATGTGAACTATTTCATTCACAGTCAGCCAACAGCTTGGCAAACAGTCTCACGAAGGTGGACTAATTATCTCAAGACCTTTATCAATCCTGGAACGCTTCCCAGTAAATAGTTCCACACTCACTGTTGGCAGGGAAGGCTGGGTTTACAGACAAATCTCCCCAAGGCTGGAACAAAAAAAATGACCAAATGAGCAAGTTGTTTCCTGCAAAAGCCCCCTCCCCTTTTGCTCCTCTTTCAATCCTGATGGGAGGGGCCATTCACTGTCCACTTGTGGCCTTGCTCCCACATTGACCCTGAGTTCTTAATTGCTCCTTTCTTTTAGCAGCTCTGCCCATGCGCAGGCTGGGAACCTGTTCCAGCTGCTCCCCAGCCTCACTGCTATCTGAGCCTGAAGGCAGCTGATGACTGCCAGCCCGCCCTGGCCCCATCTCTGCCTCTGATGCAGAGCCCTCATCCAAGCCTTCCTCAACCTCCAAGACTGGCCCAGGTTCCTCCCCAACCTCCTCACTACCGTCTGACTCTGCTGCCAGCTCCGCCAGTCATGGGCAACAACACCATGGGATGGCAAAAGTCAGACGTGACTTAGTGACTGAACCACAACAAACACATCTACAGATTATAAACCAGACAAATCCAGATCACAGTAATGTCATTAGAAACTGGGTGGTGACTTGGTGGTATAGCAGGTGAATTTGGGGAGTCTCCACTAAAGGAATACATCAGGTAAGAAAGTTCTAGATTGGGTGACTTGCTCCTCTTAACTTCAGGAATACTAGTATTTTAGGGTCTGTTCAGAAGCCAGTGTCTGGATTCTGGCAATTGCCCTAATTAAATCATGAGCCTTGAGCCTAGTTTCAAAAGAAACCCAAAGATTTATTAGGAGCAACATGACCGGCATTAATCTGTATGAAGCCAACTCTGAGACATGTAATATACTATCACCTATGACCAGGGGTGGGATTCAAATTTTTTAACAACCAGTTCTGTGGACGTGTCTTAGGTGGTGGGCGTGGCTTGGTGGTCATGTGACTGGGTGGACGTGGCTTGGTGGTCATGTTATTGGCTGGGCGTGGCCAACTCAATATCACTCACATCAAGGCACACATCTCCTCGCCTGGCCTCATGACTGTGGGGATGCTGCAACAGTCGTAACTGTGAAAAATGGTCATAAGTCACTTTTTTCAGTGCCATTGTAACTTTGAATGGTCACTTCACACAAGCAAAGTACCAGCAAAGGAGGGGAAAAAACTCCGGAGAGGTTCCTGAGACAGGAAGTCTAGTCCTGCCAAGAATGTAATAAGGGTTAACAGAGAGGCAGTTTCTGCAAGCAACACCAGAATGTTTCCTTCCTGCCTTCCTTACAGGATTAGGCCAGTAATTTCTTCTAACAACCGGTTCTCCAAACTGCTTAGAATGTTAACAACTAGTTCTAGTGAATAGGTGCGAACTGGTAGAATCCCACCCCTGCCTATGACCCTGTCCCCCCAGTCCCCTGGGTGTGTCATATATCAGATTCTCCAACAAAACAATGTTCACTCTCCAATGAAGGATTTTCATGGGCAAAAGATCCAGTTGCCTAGGCTACAGTCTCCACAAGATAAGCATGGAATGTGCTTCTGGCCTTCATCTGCCATCAGGCCTTTCCCCCCCTCCTTCTAATGTCAACTCGGAAACAGGTATAGGAATGATTTACGAGTTGACAGCCTGATGGTCACATGGCCCCACTCAGTGAGACTAAATTGCACAAAAGGGTTCCCAGTGAGAAGACTATTGGGTAAGAAGTCAATATCTACTGATGTTTCAGCTCATTCTAATCTCTTTTTCTCCCTCCCTCTCCCTCTCTTTCTCTTTTACCTACAGGATGATTCAACAGAGTGTGGTGGAGTCTCTGGATTGAGTCCATCACTCTGGTCTATGGTAGGAATCCAGTTTATCCTCCTCTGGATGTTATTCGGAAGCAGACCCTGTCAATTATGACCCCGAGAAACCCCAAACCTCATCTAACCAACCAAGATCCTGCCAAAATGTTAGCCCACCATTGTCATTCAAGGAAAAAAAAAGGGGGGGTCCAGTCTGCTCCAGCTGCGGATTCCATGGCGACCCCAGTGACTCGAAAATCTTTTCGGGAGGGGGGAAAAGGCACTGGAAGGCACCCACCACAGCTGCATGTTGGTGTGTCAGATCCGTTAACACGCATGTGTGAATGCTTCATCATCTAGGCCATTCAGAACTGGAATCTGTATGTGCTTTACTGTGGAGTTGCAGGGTTGGGAGGGGCAAAGTCTTCTTTTGTGTGTGTGCTTTTGAAGACTCTGTGTTTAACCAAAAAGGGCTCCCCTTTTAAAAGATCACCCCTATTTCTGTTTGTTTGTTCAAACTCGGTTTTGAGTGGGTTGCGCTCCTTAAACATTGGAACGCCTGATTTATAAAGGAAAGGGGAAAACAAACTTGCCATTTCCTTCGCCTTCTGGTTTAGAATACTGATTATTTATATGCCTGCGTTCAACTAACTCGACTTCATTTCACGCCGGTTCACCGGTGGTCAAATCAACCATAAACCAACACCGTGATTTAAGAAAAACGCAGAGACTTCTTCACGACTTCTCCTCCTCCTTCCATAACCATTGCTCCCACTGCCAACTTCAAGCCCATCAATGCAACGGCGTTAGCACACCTGAAAATGTTTCCGAATCCCAGGAATTTAAAACATTCTAGAGGGGGAGGGAGAGGGAATTAAAACGATGGTCAGAAGGCGGCAACTGGTTTTAAAGTCCAAAAGGACTTTTTTTAAATGAAGAAGAAAAGAAAAAAATGCTATAATGTTTTATTTAGGAAGCAGTGGTGGGCTAGATGTCAACGATCTGGCACATCGAATTGGACACCGCGAGACTTTTCACCATGGTGTAAAATGCCTTATAACAGATCATCTTTGTTTTCTAAAAAAAAAAAAATCGGATTTCATCATTTCATGAACGGGATGCAAAGTTGTGAAAAAGGCAAGCTCGAAGCAAGCAATGTCAAAATGGAATCTTTTTTTAAACAAAAAACAAATTTCATCCCAGTATCTTGCTCAAGCTGTTAATGTCCGTGTGGGATGCTAACCTGTTTTCACCGGTTGCAAAGTCCTCCAAAGTTTTCAACACACAACGTTTGTGAATACAAATGTCTTTTGTGAATATATTGAACGTTGGTTTCTAAGGGTAATTTTTGCATGATGACGAAGCTGCTATTCTGTTCAGGAATTATTATTTTTTTCCTAGATTTTTTTTCCTTTTCCTTTTTTCATGTGTAGAGTGTAGTTTATTGGAGAGGTGTTTGTGTGATTTTTCTTTTCCTGCTGTGTGAGAAACCAAATATTGCGGTGTGATGCAATTGAATCTTAAGTTACATATTGTTAAACAGATATCTGAATCGATTGTGCAATGTAAAAGCTGAAAAACGAGGGATGGTACATTTAATTATCTGTGCAAGTGGGGAAAATGGGTTTTATAAATGAAAACATTCACCTGAATTACTGTTTACAGGTCCAGTCAGTAGCTGAAATCAAATTGACAGGCATTTATTTCAGGGTTTTTAAAAAAATAACTGTTTATTTCCATCAAAATTATCCCCAATTATTATTCAGCACCTTACCTTCTGCTTTTCATCACAAAAAGCAAAATTTTAAAAAATTGAATGAAAAACAATTGGAAAACCCAAAACAATCTCTGTAATTCATAGAGAGACCCTTGGGTTTGAAGTAAAAAAATACTTCTTTAGTGTGAACTCAAACATCAATCCAGTCAGTAAAAACCTTGGAGTACAGAATGTTGTAGACAGAGAAGATAATATTTTAATCAAGGACTTTTTAAAACTCACCAATGAATGTGTGGCTTTCTTGATCTCACAGAATTCTTCTAAAAACTGCAATTTTTTTTATACGAGAACCCCCGTAAAATATAATTGCACCAGCAAGTGACTTTCATCTGAAGTTGAGCCCAAAGATTTTGAGGAATTTCTGAGAATTCATTCGTCATAGATGAATGACGGGTTTTTAATATTTCCCCCTTTGTCTGCTTCCATTTATGTTCTGATTTTAGCTGAGCACACTAGCATATTTTCTTCACTTTCTCATTTGCACTTTAGCAGATCTAGGACAATTCAGTGTGGCCATCTTGGCACGGCCAACTCCAGTGGTGGGATTCTACTGGTTTAACAACTGGTTTGGTAAGTAAAACAGCTGAGGCATGGCAACCCACTGTGCCGTGTCTCAGCTGAGCTTCAAAACACGGAAATATAGGACAGGCTAGAATACAGGTGGGTGGGCAGGGCTGACTGATTGTGCATACCGGTTTGCTCAAACCGGTGTAAACCAGTCGCAGCCTACCCCGGCCAACTCACTGTGGGACACCTACTGGAGGACAAAAGTTACATTAATATCGAAGAAATGTTGGAACAGAACCATTAAAGAAAGGGAGGAACAAAATGAAGATGTGAATGACAAAAAATAATGTCATTTTTTAATTGTTTTGAATACTGCAACTGCATTGTTGAATTGTTCAATGGTGAGTTGGCTGTGGTGAGTTGTCTCACTTCAGCTTCTTCTAACTTTGTTGTTAAAGTTTGAGTTAAAGTTATGAATTGAAGTTAGACTTATGAGCTGTGGTGGCTCAGTGGTTAGAGTGCAGTATTGCAGGCTATTTCTGCTGACTGCCGGTTGCCTGAAATTTGGCAGTTCAAATCCCACCAGGCTCGAGGTTGACTCAGCCTTCCTTCCTACTGAGGTCACTAAAATGAGGACCCTGATTGTTGGGGGCAATAGGCTGACCCTGTAAACCGCTTAGGAAAGGCTGTAAAGTGGTATATAAGTCTAAGTGCTATTGCTATTAAGTTCAAGAGATGATTAAAGAAGGAACAACGAAGCAAGATTTCCTAATTTTTCTACTTTCAAAAAGTTTTTGCAGGTGTTCCCATCTCAAAGAAATACTCTAATAAAATGGGATGAATAGAGGTCTCAAGAGTGGGCTGGCAAGAATCTGAATGACCACTAGAAGACCCTTGGTGGCGCAGTGGTTACAGCTCGCTACTGCAGCCCACTTCTGCTGACTACCTGCTGCCTTCAATTTTCCAGTTCGATCTTGACTGGCTCAAGGTTGACTCAGCCTTCTGTCCTTCTGAGGTGGATAAAATGACGACCCAGATTGTTGGTGGCTAGAGACTGACTCTGTAAAACCACTTAGAGAGGGCTGTAAAGCACTATAAAGTGGTATATAAGTCTATTGCTATTGCTATAGGGGCAACAAAATACAGAAAACCTTAAATCTTTTGTGTCATCTAGTGGTCACGTGGATATTTGCAGTCCAGGTGCAGTAGCTCTACAGTTCACGGCTGGCAGTCAGGTTTTTCATACCTTAGTGCAGAGGTCCCCAACCCTTTTGGTTCTGTGGCCTGCCGCTGGCAAAATTTGGTGGGGAGTGGGGAACGGTTTCAAGCACACAACATAAATCCGATGCAAATGAAGCTTTGCACCCTCGCCTGCCACTTTGGTGGCCCAGTTCTCAATGAGACGCAGCCTGGTAACAGTCCACGGACCGGGGTTCGGGGAACACCTCTGCCTTAGTGGACATCATGCTTGCACAAAATTAGTCAGAGATGTGCTATATTTCTTTGCTTCTGTCCTCATTGAAGAGAATTCAGCTTGTTTGGCATTAGGAGTCCAATTCAGCTTGCTTCTGTTAAAAGTGCAGATTGGTTATTTATTTATTTATTTATTTATTAGGTTTATATAGGTGCCCGTTTTGCGTGTATGTGCTTCTGGGCAGCGCACACAATGAAAAATAGACGCTTATCGGGAACGGGATGGCAATTCCTTAAAATTTGGCACTGCAGATCAAGTCACTTGCTTGCTTTTTTACTTGACCATAGAGTTTGCCTTAAATCAAAATATTGGTCCTCATCTTTAATTTGCAGTATTATTTTTTTTTAAAAAAAAAACACTTTTACTCTGAGCAGCATTGCCAATGAAATTTTCCACCAATTTATCTGTATTCGGGTAATTTGTAGCCTCTTCGGATGATTACTTTTTTTGGTCAAAAACATTTTTTTTTCAGGTACTGCTACTAACTGCTTCCTGTAAATAATGCTTACACTTACAATATCTACATCTATTAGTATTATTATTATTATTATTATTTTAAAAAATGCCTTAATTAATTCCTAGTCTTTGCAAAGGATAATTTCATGGCTGGTTTCCCCCTTTCTCTCCTAATATGGAAAGAATCGGGCTTAATTCTCCTTGTGGGAATAGGAACTTGAGTGTTTAAACATCGGTTCATAAATAAAAGTGTAGCATATGCATTAAGCAGAAATGGTGCGGTGGCCTAGAGGGGGAGCTCTCGCCTCACAATCAGGAGGCTGTGAGTTTGATCCTGGGTAGAGGCAGATATATTTCTCTCTCTGGGCACGAGGATAATATATCTGCTGAACAAAATTCCTCATTGGCAACAGGAAGGGCATCCAGCCAGTAAACACTCGGCTAGCTCCATTCAGTTGGCCAGATTCCACCCTCCAAAGGGTTTATGGGGTCATTAAAAGGAAATGATATGCATTAACCAGGAAACAAGGAGCTTTTATTTAAAGTGGTAAGACACCCATGCTGGTAGAAGCCACAGATATAGGCATAGCTGGAAGATGCAGTGAGGTTCATGTAATATACGGGGTGGGTAGACTTAAGAGTTTTTGTCTTCTTGGCTGTCATCTAGTGATCAGATGGAGTTTGGCAGCCCAGATCTGGTAGCTTGGCATGCTGAGCTCCGTTCAGCTGTTAGAAAAAAAAAAACATCAGGATTGCTTATCACATGAGCAGTTCCTGGTCACCATGCTCCAGAGGACAAGTGCTCAAACCATATGAGCTTGAACACATGGATTTCTGCGGAATCAAATTTTATAGGAGAGCGGCAGAAAATCCTTGCCTGAGTAGCTCTGATGTAGCTCTTATTCTGGCTCATGTTGCAACCAAATAAAGATATAGCACCAGGAGACAAGAAGCTTTTACTTAAAGTGGTAGGACACCCATGCTGAAGGAAACTTTAGCCCAGCACTTAGAAACTTGGACTTGAAGATTGTCTCTTGCAGACATCCACCTGGTATATGACATTTGGCAGGAGGAAGAAGTAATTTGAACAACGTTGGCAGAAGAGAGGCTCCAGGATAATGCCTGAAAGAAGTTTTAAGTGTTTTACTCATTCTATTGCTCTAAAGTCCTTCCCTTTTTTCTACTTCATCAGAAATCTGGTGGGAATTTTCCATAAGACTTGGCGTACGATCAGCAACCCTACCTCATTTGTTAAAGATTCCCAATGTTGGAAGTCTCCAAACTATTTAGAACCTGTCACTTATTTTTTGGGTTGGGCAAAAGAAAGAAAATAATAGGATTTAACTTTTTTTTTTAAGTTGGTTTTCCTGTAGGAGTGAATTAACCTCTGCAGAATCCAGGTTTTGACCCTAAATTAGAAGCTAATTTGGAGAAGTGCCTCTGGTCCTGGAAATTCAGTTTCCCATGGCTTTGGACCTTTTTTTGGCATAATTAAGGAAGCATCTACTTTTGGCCATTTATGACATCAGAATTATAATGTCAGAGAGAGAAGGTCTCTCTGGGAGCTGAGAGGAAGGATCTGTGGTTGGATATCCCTTTGCAAGGTTGGAACCCCTTTTCAGAGTTTTTCCTCCCTGCGACCTCCAAAATTCTCTCCCAAACATTGTAGGATTGCAGGATAACAGAGTGTTGGCTCTGATCTTTTAGAATTCTCCTTCTATTTGGCTCTCATTCTTCATATTTAAGAGAGGATGGGAAGCAAAATTATCCCATTCACTAAAATTATTCCCATTCTGACTGATTCTACCTGCCTTCAAAATATTGATACCTATTTAAATTGCATTGGTTTTGAGGCTAGGTTCCATACTTTGTGTTGTTGACAATACCCGTTAGGTTGCTTGTGTGTTTATAGAAGCAGAAAATGGCATTTCAAGATGAATTAAAGAAAATGATGAGCAATTCCCGAAAGTTCTGAGAAATTAGTGTGACCATTGGACACATAAACAGCTCTTGGTTGCCTTCAAAGAGATTCAAAGGTGTTCAGACATTTTTTGGAATCCAAAAGCATTTTTGGATACAAAATGGGGTGTTTTGAATTCAAATCACTGGAGGATTTCAACAATAGATTGGACAACTTTTTGACCGGGTTGGTATAAGGTTTTGTTGTGGACTGCCAGTGGAGCTGGTGGTAGACTTGGAGAGTGAGGAGATTGGGGGCGGAACATGGGCCAGTCCTGGAATCTGGGGAAGGCTCTGACAAGGGCTCTGCATCAGAAACAGAGATGGGGCCAGGGCCGTCCGACAATTATCAGCTGCCTTCAGAGTCGGAGATCAGTGGGGAAGAAGAACAGCTGGAGCTTGTTCCCAGTGTGCGCTTGCGCAGAGCTGCCAGGAGAACGGAACAGTTAAGGAACAAGGGTCAACTTGGGAGTAAGGGCACAGGTGGAGGGTGAATGGCCCCTCCCATAGGAAATAAAGAGGAGTGCAAGAGGAGTGGTGTTTGCAGGAGACAATTAGTTCGTTTAATCAGTGTGAAGATTTGTCCATGACTCTCAGAGACTCCTTGTCAAAAATTACCTTGTAAGCTATCGGCCTGGCCACTCTCCAAGCCTGATAAGATATGTGGTTGTAAATCACTCTTGAAAGACTGTTTGCCGGGACTTTACTGGATGTGAATGAGAGGAATTCACATTAGCCTAATAAAAAGGGGGTTTTGTCAGGAGGAGGAGTCTGCTTCATAATTTCGTGAAGCCTAGATCAGAACAGGTCTCCTGTCTCGAGCAGGAGGTTGCACTAATGTTCTATGTTCTTCTTGTATTCCAAATGCCTTGCACATTATTCATACACAGCCTCTTGCCTACAAAAACATGTAGTGCCAAATTTCAATGTTTCAATTCTGCTTCGTTTCACTGAATTCCCCTACTTCAAGTTTGATTTAGGGTTACATCTAAAAGTGCATGGAACAACACAGAGAAATCGGATACTTATTTGCAAAACCTCTTTCCTGAAAGAAATGCCTGAAAGTTAATCAAGGTTTTGAGGTGAAACACCCCATCTTCATTCACTCTGGAAGCGTTTGAAATTCAAGAACATTCCAAAATGATTGGAAAAGGTTCATTTTGCTCTTGAAGTAGCTGTCCCATTCTGGAGATGGAGCTTTTCTGATCTGGGGTATCTCAAATTTAAAATAGTATCCAATTTAATGTTTGAAACATGGTCTTAATATTTTGTTGTGAGGTTAGCATACCATCTATCCGTTTAGCAAAGTGGTAATGGCACAGGTCATTGAAATAGTGGGTGAGATAAAATGAATTACTGTATCTTATACATTGGACATCTTCCTTCCTTCCTTCCTTCCTTCCTTCCTTCCTTCCTTCCTTCCTTCCTTCCTTCCTTCCTTCCTTCCTTCCTTCCTTCCTTCTTTCCTTTTCTTCTTTTCCTCCATCCTTCCCTCTCTCCCTCCTTCCTTCTTCCCTTCACCTTTGTTGACCCTTTTCTTCCTTCCTTCCTTCCTCCTCCCTCCCTCCCTCCCTCCTCCCTCCCTCCCTTCCCTCCTTCCTTCCTTCCTTCCTTCCTTCCTTCCTTCCTTCCTTCCTTCCTTCCTTCCTTCCTTCTTCTTTTCTTTTCTCTTTCTTGAGTTTTACAAGACTTGGATTTAATCATTCCTTCTCATATTCTAATTGGATTTACGGTTAAAAAGAGTTATACTTAAAAAAACAACCTATGTAAGAGAGTTGCTCCTTGTTTTACAACTTCTGGCTATTTCACGGGACATAGAGAATCTGATCCAACCGTTTGCATTTTTTATAATAAGCCTGGAATGCTTCTTATCTGACAACTAAATCATCCTTGCTCTGGGTATGTGGGGTTTTCTTCTGAGAAAAAGCAAAACAGCTGGGCGATTAAATGGCTTAGTTCTTTCCTCCCCACCGTCCCATCCCTCACTGCAACAACCAGCATTACTGCCAAACCATGAAGTGTGGTCCATATTTGTACCAAGTTTTTAACATGACATATATTTTTCCCCCCGAGTCTGATTGAGAAGGTTTTTAGGTCTTGTTATCTTGAACAATTTTAGTACAACCCCTCCCCCTTTCGATGTTTTTTGATGCTTTCTTGCTGAAACTTGATGAGGAAAAAAATATCAGTATTGCTGTCATTTGTAAGTTTTCTTACAGGATTCCTTTTACCGGCCTTACTGCGCCCAAAGACGCAGTACCCCATTTAAGTGACCTTTTGCAACCTAAGTGTTACTTGCTCTTTTTGAACTCTTCAGTATTCATTTCAAAGGACGCAAAAGGGGGAATCCTTTTCTCCTCTGTGGGATCTCCAGCCTGGTGGGAACTGAGTGTCCTCCACCCCCTTCTGAGTTGAGGTGCCCTTCCCCAGGCTGAAAGGATTGGGGTGCCCAGGTGTTTTTTTAGCCCACAAACAACTGGTCCTGCCCTTAAAAACATCCGGTTGGTCACCATGGAAATCTTCTAAAAGATTCCATGGATCAGACATAAGCACTATTTTTTTAAAAAAAGAATGATAGCTGCGTAACGGGGTCTCGAACCCTCTGTGGGTGAGGCTTTCTCCACTATAAATTCATGGAATGGATGTGGCAGAGGGGGGAAAATGAGGCGATGGGTGAGATGTTTCTTCAAGATGTTGAGCTTATCTCCCTTGGGTTCCACCAAAGGCCTTTCTCTCTCTCGGTCGTGGTCGCTCTTTCTGCTGAATTATAATCTTTCTGCTGAATGTATCGACATAATCCAAGCACAGGGATTCAATTTCGAATGCCAGGAGTCAATTCCGAAAGGAAATTCTGAAGGAAAATGAAAGAAAAGAAAAGGGGGTCGGCTTGGGAAGCCTAAGGATTGGTGTCATCTAGAAGCCCCAGTGATATTATACATCAGAGGTCCCCAAACCTGGCAACTTTAAGACTTGGGGACTTCAACTCCCAGAATTCTCTGGCTGGAGAATTCTGGGAGTTGAAGTCCCCAAGTCTTAAAGTTGCCAAGTTTGGGGGCCTCTGTTGTACGTATTCTGGTGTCATCGTGCAAATGACGGATATTTCATAACTGTCATCATTTCCAACAGGCCCATCACTCTTTGTGGGGGGAGACCCATGAACAAAAATCACCTGAATTGACATCATTTTTGTGTGTAGCTGTTACTTGGAATCCGTCCTCTGCATTTTGCAAAATGGAAGGAGAAATGCACAAATTTCAAATGTTGACGATCTAGAATCCCCCTTGGTTTGTATTTGGGACAATTATTCTCCAGAAAAGACAGGCCATGTAATTATCATTCCTAACACAGGGTCCTATCTGTGGGTTGCTAATTCCCCACCTCACACGTTGTCATATCGCATTGTTAATATTGTTAATATCAGCGCTAGAGTATTGTAAATGGAAGGGTGGGGCTTGACAAGTGTCTAGAGCTTCAGAAGTTCACAGTAACCCATTCGCCAGTGGTTTGTTTCTTTAGACCTATTCCAGAAAACTGGAGTTCACGCCACAGAGAAATATTTTAGATCAAGCTGATACCCTTTGGTCCAAATTTTATCTGGACTCGCAGTTGAGTTGCAACAAGTCTAATTGACCTTCCTAATATCTGGGTGGATGTTTCAATCGTGATTTGGAGTGGTTTGTACTGGGGGGGGGAGTTAACCCATGATCTGGCCCTCCCACTTCTCTTCAGTGTGGCTGAATGGGCAGATCAATCTTTCTTCTCTTTCAGTACTCCTTTTTTGTGTGAATTTAAAAAAAAAAAGGCTGAAATGAGGCATAAAAGCAAATTGTTTTGTAAAAATTTGTATAATACTGTGATAAAAAAATAATTTATAATCTTAAAAAATTGTTGTGTTGGATTATTGTGGAATAAACAGTATATTCAGAATAAAAGTTTATCCTTTGAATCGTTGGCTCATCTGTGATTGTGAACTCCCTTTGTCTTTTAAAAAAGTGTGATGACCCAGGGTGTGGCACAAAGGCAACGCAGTCAGACAATCAAGAAGAGTCTCTTTATTATCTCCAATTTTGTCCCCAATGTCCAGGATACCTTGTGGCTGGAGAAAAACTCTCCCAGAAACAGCCTTTGACTGCAGAAAATTAAGTCCAAAACATGGTCAACACAAACTGTAACTTATAGTCCAAAACATGGTCAACACAAACTGTAACTTAAAGTCCAAATAAGCTAAACTGAAGTAATTAGGCAGGGCAGGAGCAAGAATTTCAGACTTGAAGGCCCAGCAAAACTCACACAGTTGGGAAGATGCCAGGAACACAGATTACCGAAGGCAACACAAGATAAAGTCATGTTTGCTCCCAGCAGCCTGCCGCACACAGCCTGTCTTTCTTATAAACTTTCATTCCCAACTGCAGCTAATGAAAGGAATCAGGGACCTTTCCTCCCCCCGTAAGCCACGCAACCCACGTTGCTCCCTTCTTCGTTCCTCACTGCATGCCCTAGGATGAAGAAGGGGTGGGCCTCCCTTTCCCTTGTTCTACCTCTTCCCTGCTCTGCCCAGCCAGACTTTGCCCTTCTTCCCCCCTCCTCCTCAGCCAACGGAGCCACACTCCCATTCCCTGTCAGCTGTCCAGCTTCCTCCTCGGATTCAGACTCTGACAGGGGCATGACAAAGAGATAGCAATGGTGATTAGATTATATGCTGCCCCACAGTGTTCTACAGCACTCTCTAGTCGTGTTCCCAGATCTGCTGAAATGAAAGGAGCTGCCCTACGCTAAACAGGATAAAGTATGTTGCTGGTAGTCTGCTGTTGGCTGTGTCAATTACAATTATGACAGAATAACAGAGTTGGAAGGGAATCTGGAGATCTTCTAACCCAGGGGTTATTGAATACAAGGCCTGTGGATCTGGCCCGCAATGTGGAAAATGTAAGGGGCCGGCCTGCATCACTTCAGCCTGGTCTACCCAATGCAAAGAGGAAACATACCAGCAGTTTGGGAAGTGGTGTCAAGCTGGCCACGCCCACCCAGTTAGCCACACCCACCCAGTCGGTCATTCCTGGGCCCCGGCCCCCTTGAGGTCAACCACGTCCCTGATGGCAGTCCTCGATGAAATTGAATTTGATACCCCTGTTCTTCCCTGCTCAAGCAGGAAACCATTTCAGACAAGTGGCTGTCCAGTCTCTTCTTAAAAGCCCCCAGGGATGGAGCACCCACAACTTCCAAAGGCAAGTTGTAACACTGATTAATTATCCTCCCCGTCAGGAAATCCCTCCTTGGTTCTCGATCGGTTCTGTCCTTGATTAGTTTCCATCTGTTGCAGTGGTGGTATTCTACCGGTTAAGCCTGGTTCACGCAAACCGGGAGTAAAAAATGCTATTGGTTCGGCTGAACCGGTATTTCCGATGATCAGCTGCGCTGCCTGATTTAGATAGCTAGAAAGCAGGAAATAATTGGATTTCTTGCTTTCTAGTTAATCTAAATCGTGCGGCACAGCTGATTTCCCCTCTCACTGTTGTACTTATCTCACCAGGAGGCTTCCCTGAGGCCCCGTAGGTAAAAAATGAGGTGTGTGTGGGGGGTGCTGCGAAAGGGGGAAAAAAACACCACGTAGCCATGCCCACCCAGTCACATGACCACCTGGCCACACCCACCTAACCATGCCCACAGAACTGGTAGTAAAAAATTTGAATCCCACCACTGATCTGTTGCTTCTTCTCCTGCCTTCAGGTGCTTTGGAGAACATGGAGAATCTGTGCAAGTTCACACTTCAACCATCAAATTCAATAGCCTCCCCACATGCTGTAAGACTCTATTTGGGGTCCTTTAACACAGTGGCCCCCAACCTTTTTGCCCCCCCAGGGACCGTTTCTGTGGAGAAAGTTTTTTCTGTGGACCGGAGGGGTGTGTGGTTTTGCATGCCGCCTGCATCTCAGGGATGGGGCTTCACTTGTTTGTGTGGACCGGTTGTTCCATGGATTGGGGAGGAGGGGAGTTGGAGACCCCCTGCTTTAGCGAACTAAGCCTGCCTTCAAAACTATCCACCTTAAGAAAAGAGTTTATTCAATTCTGCTAAAGTATTGTTCGCCGTGGCACTTTTCTGAACTACATTTTCACCAAGTGCTATCTGGCGCTCACCTCCGTAGAAATGGGAATCCTGATGACTCCACAAAAGATATCTTTATGATTTCCAGAAAACCTTTTGAGTCATGCAGAATTGATACCTGGCTCCTACTTGCTTTTGCTGGATGGATATTTTTTTTTTTTCAAACAGCCCTTTTTAAGTGCATTACCAAATTGTAAAACCCATGCTTTCCTGGTGCAATTGAACTTTTACAATGGCTTTCAAGATTCTTACACCTTCAGTTGAAAAAAAAAGGGGGGGGAAGGGGAGATAAGCCCTCGCCCCATGGAAATGACTGGGGTCCCAGTGTAAAATGAATTCTCTATCACAATTGCATGCTCTTTAGCAAAATGCCAGCTGAGCATTCTCCTTGACTTCACGTAAGCTTCAACTGCTCTTCATAAGACACGTCTTAACTTCAAACACTCTATTCCCTCCTTATTTATAGTCAAGGCATGTTCCACCCAATTTTAGTTGACAATATTATTCAAGCAAAACCCTAAATAGATATTAAATGGATGATCAAAGCTGTAGCCAATGTATCTAGAAATGTACACTGAGAGCATTTGCACCAAGACAAATTCCTTGTGTGTCCAATCACACTTGGCCAATAAAGAATTCTATTCTGTTCTGCATTCTATTGTATTCCATTCCATTATTCTATTCTATTCTATTCTATTCTATTCTATTCTATTCTATTCTATTCTATTCTATTCTATTCTATTCTATTCTATTCTGTTCTGTTCTGTTCTGTTCTGTTCTGTTCTATTCTAATTCTATTCTATTCTATTCTTGGAGGTCTTCTAGTCCAACCCCCTTATCAGGCAGGAAACCCTATACCATTTCAGACAAATGGCTCTCCAGTCTCATCTTAAAAACTCCCAGTGATGGGGCACCCACAACTTCTGAAGGAAAGCCACTCCAAGGATTAATTGTTCTCTCTGTCAGGAAATTTCTCCTTAGTTCTAGGTTGCTTCTCTCCTTGATTAGTTTCCACCCGTTGCTTCTTGTCCTGCCCTTCAGGTGCTTTGGAGAATAGCTTGACTCCCTCTTCTTTAGGGCAGCCCCTGAGATATTGGAACACTGCTATCATGTCAACCCTAGTCCTTCTTTTCATTACTTTCTTTTTTAAAAAAATAAAGTTTTATTTGGATTTTTACACACAAAATACAAGTAAAACATCTTTTTTGAAAATAGCATGGTCCTGGGTTGAACTTCTTTATACAGACACAAAACTCAATTTCATGCTCCTTTTTGTATTCTATTCCATATCTTATACTATTTTACATTTTCTATATAGTTTTTCCCCTCTTTTAATTTTCTCAATTTTATTTTGATTATCTCATCTCAATTCAAATCATTATATTTATACTTTTGTCTGTTCTGTTTCAATTTCATATTATCTTTTCTCATTAAACAAATTTTCTCCTGTAGTTACTATGACACCTTTATATCTTTTAATTACATCCATTCAACTCTTATTTAAACTTCAATATATACCTTGAGGTTATGACATTCAATATAATACATAATACATAACTTCCAATCGAATTCTGCTTGGCACATTCTTATAATACACACTATATTCTTTAAAAAAGAAAGAAAGATTGTAAATATATGTAATTATAAACCCTCATTCCATTCCAGTTCAGTTCTATCATTAATAATCATTAAAATCATAACATCTTTAACACTTCTTTTCAATTAAATATCATACTTCCTTAAAAACACATATAATCTCCATAATTAATTTTTCCCTTATTTCTCTTCACATATGTTTTATAAATCATTAAATATACCTTTTGTTACATTTATTTATTGACAAGCATTCCACTGAATTACAATAGCTATTTTATCAGACATTTTAATTATACATTGTTTCATATTTTCTAAAATTATTTCTGCTTCTAATATAACAATACTATCTTATGTACCTTTGCAGAATCCTTTTTTCCATTAAGTTTTCACCCATTATCTCTAAATAGGTCCTGTTTCTCTATATTTTGTTTCTGTCGTTTATAACTTCTTTTCCTTTCTTTCTTCCCTCTCATCTTCTCCCTCCCCTTTTTACCCCCTTGCCTCTCTAGTTCTAATTCTCTCTTCTGCATTTCCCTCTTCTGTTGCTTTCTGATTTTATACTTATTTTTCACTCTATTTTGGGGGGGGAGTTGTTTTTCCCAATCTTAAACTTTCCATTCTTCCCTCCCCCCTTTCCTTCCCCCCCCCCATCTAAGATTACTTGTTCATTAAAGATGGCTTCTTCTTTGTGGCAATCTTCTTGTTCTGCAGGCATTTCTTGTTGTTTCTCATAATTCCAAATCTCCATTTCTAAAAACTGAAATACGAAGCCAAAAGAACCTCTCCCTTCTTGTGCATCTTCTTTGTACTTTTTAAGTTCCATTTTCAGTTCTTCTAAAAGTGGAGCCATTTTAAAAAGTTTTAAACAACCGCCCGATTGATTTTAGTCATTCAAAACAATAACCAAGAATCCAGAAATCATCAAGTAATCCAGATAGTCCCAAATTATATCTTCTTATTTCCTTTTCGCCTTTCTCTTCCTGGGGTTTTTGTTGCGATATTTCAGTTAGAATGTATCTTTTGGAAGTCTTGTTGAGATTTTGCTGTAAGTTCTTTTTAATTCCAGGCAGTCTCCTCCCTTCCAGATCCTACCCTTTTATTCTTTTTCTCTCCTTTCCTGTTTTCAAAAGCTTTTGATTATCCAGAAATCTTTATTATCCCTTTGACTTTTTATTTTCAGCATTAAATGCCTATTAATGTCAAAGTGGATTTTTTTCCAATTTCTTGCTTAAGTCTCTTAGCTGTCAGTATGGGAAAAGGAGAAAACCAAATCGTTTCCCTTTTCTCTCTCCTTTGCAGCTTAAAAATCTTCTTAGGGAACAATGTTATTGTTTTTTAACAGTTTCAATTCCAGGGTACTTTATTTGTTGCTTTTGCTGTTTGACCCAGTCAACCAAAACTTTCTCTTCTTATTTTTCTCCTGTACATTCTTTTCCGGTCGAGTTCTTCTTTGTGGTGGCCATTTCTGACCACCGCTGCAACCGCCTTCGGGAAAGGGAGTAATGGCCAGCTGGGGAGGAGACATGTGGCTCTCCTCAACCCTGCTGGCAGTCTCCCCCCTCTTCACCACCTCTACGGGGTGGCTTAGCCCCAAAACCAGCCAGCTCAGGGCACTCCAGTGGTGAACACGGATCGAAACCGTGCAGAGTCACGGTTTTGATCTGTCGCTGAAGAAGCTCAAACCGGAAGTCCCTTCTTTTCATTACTTTCATAAGTATCCTAAAAAGTTTATTCAACTGTGTTTATTCAAAGTATTGACCATCTTGGTGTTTTTCCGAACTACACTTTCACCTAAGGGTTCAAGTCAGAGGTGGCATTCAGCAGGTTCTGACCGGTAGTGGAAATTTTGAGTAGTTTGGAGAACTGGTGTTAACCTTCCCCCAGGAATGGAGTGGGAATGGAGATTTTGCAGTATCCTTCCCCTGCTATGCCCACCAAGCCACACCCACCAAGCCACAGTACGCCCACCAAGCTACGCCCACAGAACCAGTAGTAAAAAAATTTGAATCCCACCACTGGTTCAAGTACTGTCTGGTGTCCATCTCAGTAGACATGGGATCAGATTGCTGATGATTCCACAAAAGTTATCTTTATTACTTCCAGAAGTCCTTTGAATTCCAACAACCCATTCTTTATGTGTTTTAGCCTCCAGACCTCTAATCATCTTTGTTGCTCGTCTCTGCACTCTATAACTCTGAGAAGCGAAGCAATCTTCACGAATCTAGACAGATGTCTACTGAGAATTCAGGGTGGGCTCCTTTTTTAAAAAGGTTATTTTCCAGGCAGCTGAACCTCACCAGCCAAACTCATGCACGTTGTCAAGGCCACATATATTTAATATAGGATATGTGGTGGAGACTAAAACATCAGCAGGAGGGGGAAAAATACCCAAATTAGCAGGATGTTGTTTTTTTTCAGTTGACTTCCTCAGTGTTTTGTCTTGTGGTTTTCAATTTCAAGATTAATATTTCTGAGTTGATTGATCTTGAGTGTTCACATCATGGGCACCAGCCAAAAGAAGGAAACATATTGATTTAAAACAAAGGAGACAATTCTGAAACACTCTTCTTGCTCCTAAAACATCTTTCTAATCCAGAACAGCAGGCGTGCTATTCTCAGCCAGTTTTCTGATCTATAGCCTTATGTGGCGTTATAGTTTTGACATATCTTGATGTCTTTGTTTTGACAAAGTGCCTTTTGTACATCCTATGAAGTACAGATGTGCTGTGGATAAAGAGCTCTGAATAAGAGCATTTGACTATCTCCCTGGGACACCCCTCCATGTAGCATTTGTAATAGCTTACAACAGTTTGTTCCATGACCATTCAAAGTTCCATCCAAGTCAGAGCTGAAGATGCTTCTTGGATGAGAAGTGAAACGTCTTCAAAGAAAACCCAAGAAAGTCCATTTTTGCCTTTTTTGGAAAAAGCACGTTTGGGACAACCATGACCTGGATGAAGGACAATCTCAATAGACTTTTAGCTATCCAATTTGGGATGAACCTCCTTGGAATGAGGTGGGAGTAGCAATGGATTTCCAGACGAAAAAATGCAGACTACAGGAACTAGGAGCACCACTCAGGTGACCCTGAGGATACAGACAAACCTCCAAGTGGCCTCAACAACCCTCTAAAAGGATACAAATGACCAGCTGTCTTCAAGGAGTATAAATCCTTCCATTCCCCACCATCCAGTCAGAGCTGAAGAAGCTTCTGGGATGAGAAGTAAAATGTCTTCAAAGAAAAATCAAGAAAGTCCAGTTGCCTCTTGAAAAAAGCACCCTTGGGACAACCATGACCTGGATAATACAGAATCTTCATAGACATTCTGTCAGGTTTCCAAGTGATGAAATCCATTTGAAAAGAAAAGAACAAAGTCAATCTTCCAAGACAATTTATTTTATTTTGGAAAGCATCAAATTGGCAAAGTCCGTGGTAATTCCAGATCTGACACAACTCAGAATTACCTCACAATATTAGAAGTTAGAAACAATCCCCAAAAGGCACATTCTCCAATAGAAGTAATTCAACGTTGCTTGATGTCATGAATCTCCACCTCAAGGGGCCTAAGCACAGACAGCTCGTTTTCCCACAGGTAGAAGAACCACCTAGCCTAAACAACTCTCTCTATCTCTCCTCCTCCCCCACTTAGGAATGTGGCAAGCCCAAAACCCTTCCTCCCATAACTGCCAAAGAGAAAGTAAGAAAAAGAATATATACTAAGCCTAACTAAAATGGCTACACATGTCAATTTAGAGCTTGACACATTCAAAGTTACAATGGCACTGAAAATTGTGACGTATGACCATTTTTCACACTTACGACCATTGCAACATCCCCAAGGTCATGTGATCAAAATTCAGACACTTGGCAACAAGCTCATATTTATGACGGTTGCAGTGTTTCACGATCATGTAAAATAGAATAGAATTCTTCATTGGCCAAGTGTGATTGGACACCCAAGGAATTTGTCTTCAGTGCAAATGCTCTCAGTGTACATAAAAGAAAAGATAAATTTGTCAAGAATCAAGAATCATCAGGTCCAACACTTAATAATAGTCATAGGGTACAATAAGTGATCAAATCATACTGGGAAACAGTCAATAAAAATCATTAGGATACAAGTGACAAAGTTACAGCCATACAGTCACAAGTGGGAGGGGATGGGTGATAAGGAGTGATGAGAACATTAATAGTAAAAGTAATAATAATAATTATTGACCATCTTTTTGTGACTTTCTGACAAGTGAAGTCCATGAGGAAGCCAGACCAGAAAAGATGAGACTCTCCTAGTTTTGAACCAGTGATGGCCCTTCCAAATTCGAGCAGTGAATGGAGTGGACAGTGGAAGTCTAGAAACGATGTAGCATGATTGCCTTAAGCGAAGAGTTGTGAGTTGTGGCATGAATCTGACGTTCATTCATATTTATTACTTGGGCTGCCAAGGAGGAAGGATTTTCTGCCTCAGCTATCAAAATAATTTCCTTGAGCCTTAGTCCTGTGTAGCCCCTTGATTTATATTCTTCTTCTCCTAGGCCAGCAATAGATCTTCAACTAGTCCGCTAAATAGTTCCAAAAAGTCTGCCCTGCAGTAGACCATGGAGACATGTCTTCTGAGGTGGAGACGTTCTACTCTAGAGAGAGAATTTATATGGTGACTTGCAATTCTGTGCTCCAGCTACATGAAACCAAATACACTCCTGCACTGTTCTCAGAAATAACCCATTAGTCAGGCTGACATACCACAGGGAGAGAAATATATTTCGCATTGGCTCTTACCTGAAATCTCACTGCCAATCATGACCAGCTATCTAATGTTCTAGTTTATTCATCTCTTCCAGGATGGGGACAGCATTGATCCTAGACAAAAGCCCTCCACAAAGACTTAGATTTGTATACTTTACCGGGACAAATCAGAGCATTAGAAAGTAACCTACATAAAGCAAAACGAACAGAAATGTGTACATCCGAACACGTGGTTACAAATCTCAGTATGAGTTGAAAATGCAAACGTGCTTCTCATTAGATACCTAAATTCTAACTATATACACAAATCTTGGGCCTCCTATTACCATAGATCATCAGAGTGTCTTTGTGAGGGAGATGGGCAGCTCCAAAATGTGACAAATTAAAATAAATAAATAAACATGAAGAATATATTTCATCAACTAATGAAGCAATCAAGGCAAATAGCAAAATCTACCAATCTTCCACGTTGAAAGTCAGTCTGACTTCAAATCTATAATCTTAGGTGCGTATGATAGTGTGTGTGTGTGTGTGTGTGTGTGTACATTTTAGATACTGTAGATAGATGATAGAGAGATAGATAAAGGATAGAGATAGATATAGATATAGAAGATTGATAGATGATAGATGATAGATGCTAAAGAGATAAAGGATAGAGATAGATATAGATGATAGATAGGTAGGTAGGTAGGTAGATAGATAGATAGATAGATAGATAGATAGATAGATGATAGACAGATGACAAATAGATGATAGAGATAGATAGATGATAAATAGATGATAGAGATAGGTAGGTAGGTAGGTAGGTAGGTAAATAGATAGATAGATATAGATATTCACTTACTAGTTATGAACTGACTATTAATACAATGGAGATAGTCAATGTCATTGAAAGCCTGATCAATCTTATTTCAAACACTCAAGCTCTCCTCTTTGTACACTGAAGCTCTAAAAAAATATGGGTAACAGAAACCCAGGGAAGAAATGAGTAAAGTCAGTTTAAATCACGTTTCATTTCAGTTAAATATAGCTATTCTTTTTTGTTCTGCGGTTGCCTTCAAGACAGTGTTGACTTCTGGTGATTTCCTAAATGTTTCATATCTACTGCTTTCCATCCTGTTTAAAAAATAAAAACAAAAATAAACCCATAGTTGCAACTTTTGAAGATCACAGGAGGGCTTACTATTTGTCTTTCTTCTGTATTTTACACCTGTGTTTTGCGACCTGGATAACTTCCAGGAGATTTTAACTTGGAGAATTCTCAGCAATGACAGAAGAACTTGGGGGAATTGGTTGAAATCCACTAATTTAAAAGCTGCCAAGATGGGGCTACTCCACATTCAACACTGTCTTGCATTATTTTGCAAGTGTTTAATTCACTTAGTATTTTTCAGCGTCAACTTGACTCAGTGACTGAGTACATGATAATTCTTAAGCCATAACATTTTAACCTGGGCAGTAAAAACACAGGGAATTCTTCTCTTTTTTCCCCCACATTAAATCAACTGGTCAATTAGTGAGAATCCATGTTTCTTGTCACAGCAGATGGAAAAACCAGAAATTAAAATGCCATCTGAAAAATTAAGGCATTCCAAGATGGATCTGGTGCTTTCTAGTTAAATCAAATCTTGACAAAAGCATGAGTAACAACCAGCTCTTGGGAGGAAAAAAAATAATAGAATGAAATTTTGAAACTATTTCCAAAGGGACTAATCACTAATTTTGTCTCGCATTAATATTGTAGGAAAGAAAAACATTTGACTCAATTTTTAGCTGAAGCCAAGCCACCAATTCATAAAGTCCAGGGATCAGGCTAGAAAAACATCTCCAGTTTTAGGGAATCAAGAGATCTTGGCTCATAATCAACTACGAAAGTCAGAAAGCAAATTAAAATAGGATATTAAAAATAGTACATTGAAATATTGTATGGAATGCAAATATTGGCAGTTACACCATATATACAGAGGAGAATGAACCTTAGTTGAATTCAATCATTTAAGAGAAAGAAAAGAAGGAGTAACAAGGATATATGTGGCCTTAAAGAATTTCGAAGCTTTATGTCTTGAAGATAATGCACCAGTAAACCTCTTTACTTTATTCGGGTTTTCAGAATACATTGCAGTGTGCAAGGCATCACAGTAAACTCTGTGAAGCAAGTCCTTCCTAATGCTATTTCAAATAGCCTTGTGAAAAAAATAATCTTGAGCCAGCCGTGTGCTGCATTAATAGAAGGACAGAATCAAGGTCACATGAAGTGTTAATACCATTTAATAAGGGCTTGGTAAGGCCACACTTGGAATCCTGCATCCAGTTTTGGTTGCCACGATGTAAAAAAGATGTTGAGACTCTGGAAAGAGTGAAGAGAAGAGCAACCAAAAGGATTAGGGGACTGGGGGATAAAACATATAGAGAATGGTTGCTGGAATTGGGGATGTCTACTTTGATGAAAAGAAGGACTGGGGTGACATGATAGCAGTCTTCCAATATTTGAGGTGCTGTCATAGAGAAGAGGGAGAATCAACCTATTCTCCAAAGCACCAGAAGGCAGAAGAAGAAGCAACGGATGGAAACTAATCAAAGAGAGAACCAACCTTGAATTAAGGAGAAATTTCCTAATTAATACAATTAATCAGAGGAACGGCTTACGTCCAGAAGCTGTGGGTGCTCCAATATCGAAGGTTTTTTTAAGAAGAGATTGGACAAGCATTTGGTATAGAGTTTCCTGCCTGAGCAAGGGATTGGACTAGAAAACCTTCAGGCTCACTTCCAACTCTGTTATTATGTTCAAACAGAAAGGCAAATTCCAGGGCTTTGCTGGGTTTGTTCAATATTAAATCATCCCCCAAAGTGTTGTCCTTTAAGAGCAATTCAGATGGCTTAAAAAAGAGCCTTAATAACATCATTCAGTTATCAGGCTGACATTTGTCAAAGACGGGGTAGACAGTTGACTCCGAGGGTCTCAAAATCAGACAGAGATGGAGTGGTTGCAATTTTAGTCAAATAAACATGAAAATAACTTTCCAGAAGGACCATGTTAGGTGGCAATTAACCCATTCCCTCAAACTTATTTGTCCTGTCTCCTTCCTCTGCTTTCGAGATAATTTATTTTTACGCCATGTATTGTTTTAAGAACATTTTCCCCCACTTTTCTGCACCAAACAAGGTCTGGCAAAGAGGTTTGCACTGGTGGCTCCAATCTGAATGTTTTCAGTGGTTTGGAGAAAGAATAGAATAGAATAGAATAGAATAGAATAGAATAGAATAGAATAGAATAGAATAGAATAGAATAGAATAGAATTCTTTTGTTGGACAAGTGTGATTGGACACACAAGGAACTTGTCTTGGTGCAAATGCTCTCAGTGTACATAAAAAGAAAAGATACATTCATCAAGAATCAAGAATCATCAGCTGCAACACTTAATGATAGCCATAGGGTACAATAAGCAATCAAATCCTACTAGGAAACAGTCCATATAAATTGTAAGGATACAAGCAACAAAGTTACAGTCATACATTCACAAGTGGGAGGGGATGGGTGATAAGGAGTGACAAGAAGATTAATAGTAATAGTAGTGCAGACTTTGTAAATAGTTGAACAGTGTTGAGGGAATTATTTGTTTAGCCGAGTGATGGCATTTGGGGAAAAGCTGTCCTTGAGTCTAGTTGTTCTGGTGTGCAGTGCTCTATAGCATCATTTTGAGGGAAGGAGTTGAAACAGTTTCTGTCCGGGATGTGAGGGGTCTGTAGATATTTTCCCAGCCCTCTTTTTGACTAGTGCAGGATACAGGTCCTCCATGGAAGGGAGGTTGGTAGCAATTGTTTTTTCTGCAGTCCTAATTACTCTCTAAAGTCTGTGTCTGTCCTGTTGGGTTGCAGAGCCAAACCAGACAGTTGTAGAGGTGCAGGTGACAGTTGTTCCAACATGACATGGTTCTTCATTAATATTTTATAAGGAGCCATATAGATCTCCAAGGACTTTTAGGGTCAACCTGCCATCACAGTGGTGATAAATTATGAAGGCATTGTATTGACTCAGTAATGCCAGGGCATTTCTCAAAACTCCTATGAGAGAAAAATTTTCTCCTTATATGTTGGTAGATGTCAGCTCTTCACTAAGATAACAACTTTATAGTGAGTTGAAAGTGAATTTGATAGTAGAGTAGGATAGAATAGAACAGAACAGAGTAGAATAACAGAGTTGGAAGGGATCTTGGAGGTCTTCTAGTCCAACCCCCTGCCTAGGCAGGAAATCCTACACTACTTCAGACAAATGGTTATCCAACATCTTTTTTAAAACTTTCAGTGTTGGAGGATTCACCACTTCTGGAGGCAAGTTGTTCCACTGAGTAATTGTTCTCACTGTCAGGAAATTTCTCCTTAGTTCTAAGTTGCTTCTCTCCTTGATTCATTTCCACCCATTGCTTCTTGTTCTGCCCTTGGGTGCTTGGAGAATAGCTTGATTCCCTCTTCTTTGTGGCAGCCCCTGAGATATTGGAAGACTGCTATCATTATCTTCCCTAGTCCTTTTCATCAGACTAGGCGTACCCATTTCCTGCAACTGTTCTTCATATGTTTTAGCCTCGAGTCCAGTCCCCTAAGTATCTTTGTTGATCTTGCAACATTTTTTTTCCTGGAACCACCTGGAATTCAAAAGTTTGAAGATGAAATAGTGGGCACCTATCCAGAAACTTGAAAAGCCAATTTTGGCCTCTTGCTTGGAGGAAGGATCAGATCAGGAATCCAAGACAAAAGATTTGCCTAGAAATAGTGATATTCTCAGGCTCATGGAACTTTTGTAGTGAACTTTTGTAGCAACTTCTACATACCATACAGACAGGGAATGAAATGACCCACAGACTTCCTCACCTGTCCCATTTTACAACCTTTCTTGCCACAGTTGTTAAGTTAGTAATATGGTTGTTAAGTGAATCTGGCTTCCTCATTGACTGGTCAGAAGATCTCAGAAGGGGATGATAAATATGAGCCAGTTGCCAAGCATCTGAATTTGGATCAGACCACCATGGGAATGCTGCAAGGGTCATAAGTGTGAAAAACGGACATGAGTCACTTTTTTCAGTGCTGTTGTAACTTTGACTGAACGAACTGTTGTAAATCAAGAACTACCTATATCCTTGACAGAGAAGACAATAAGAGAGAAAGCTTGCCTCCATGGGCCCACCAGATGGCATTGCTGTGTTGACCTGATCCAGAGCATGTCCCATCATACCAGAATGTTATCCACAAGATATAGCTTTAAAAAAGCAGAGACGTTGTCTGTAATCATGGGGATCAAAGCTTCAAACTGCACCCCAAAATTGCCCAGGGTTTCATTTATAGTAGCCCTCTTTTTTACCACTGCTTACGGATAAGCTGAATTAACAGAAGGATACAATTGAGATCAAGGGAGGTACTAATACCACTCTGTAAAGCCTTAGTAAGGCCACACCTAGAGTACTGCTTCCAGTTTTGGTCACCACACTATTAAAATTTTTTTTGTTGAGACTCTAGAAAAAGTACAAAGAAGGGCAACCAGGATGACTGAAGGCTAAAACATATGATGAACGGTTGCAGGAACTGGGCCTGGCTAGTCTAGGGAAGAGAAGGACCAGGGGAGACAGGAGAGCAGTCTTCCAATATTTGAAGAGGGACTGCCACAGAGAGGAGGAAGGGGTCAAGCCATTTTGCAAGGCACCTGAAGGCCAGACAAGGAAAAAGGATGGAAAATGAACAAGGAGAGATTCAACATAGAACTAAGGAGAAGTTTTCCTGACAGAACAATCAACCCATGGAACAGAAGTTGCATTCAGAAGTTGTGGCTGCTCCAACACTAGTGGCTTTCAAGAAGAGATTGGGCTGCCATTTGTCAGAAACGGGTGTACGGTCTCCTGCTTGGGTGAGTGGTTGGACTAGATGGCCTCCAAGGTCCCTTCCAACTCTGTTATTCTGTCATTCTGCTTTCTTGCTGTATGAAATTTAATTTTCAGCCTGACTCAGAATTACATGGAAATTCCCTTGATTCAAACTAATTCGAAATTCAAAAAATTAGAATATCCTGCAAAAGTTCATTTATTTCAGTAATGCAACTTAAAAGGTGAAACTAATATATGAGATAGACTCATTACATGCAAAGCAAGATAGTTCAAGCTGTGATTTGTCATAATTGTGATGATTATGGCTTACAGCTCATGAAAACCCCAAATCCACAATCTCAGAAAATTAGAATATTACATGCAATCAATAAAACAAGGATTGTACATAGAACAATATCGGACCTCTGAAAAGTATAAGCATGCATATGTACTCATTACTTGGTTTGGGCCCCTTTTGCAGCAATTACTGCCTCAATGCAGCTTTGCATGGAAGTTATCAGCCTGTGGCACTGCTGAGGTGTTATGGAAGACCAGGTTGCTTCAACAGGGGCCTTCAGCTCTTCTGCATTGTTCAGTCTCATGTCTCTCATCTTTCTCTTGGAAATGCCCCATAGATTCTCTATGGGGTTCAGGTCAGGTGAGTTTGCTGGCCAATGAAGCACAGTAATCCCACGGTCTTTGAATCAGGTTTGGTGCTTTTGGCAGTGTGGGCAGGTGCCAAGTCCTGCTGGAAAATGAAGTCAGCATCCCCATAAAGCTCCTCTGCGGAAGGAAGCATGGCAATCCACCCTTCCAATTAGAGTTGAACTGGGCCTGCCTGCAAAAATATATTTAAAAAATACAAAATATTTATCATCTCCAGAAGTTTTCTCCTGTAAGTGATTACAAGGGTGGAATCAGATGACTTGACACCAGGAAGAGTTCAAATATAGACAGAGGTGGGATTCAGCAGGTTCTGACCAGTTCTGGAGAACCGGTAGCGGAAATTTTGAGTAGTTCAGAGAACCGGCAAAGCCCACCTCTGACTGGCCCCGTCAACCCCATCTCTTCTCTGCCTCCCGTTGAGTGGCAGCTGATTGGCTGGGTCTTCTTTGGTTGCCCTGCACAGGAGAATGGAGCTGGAAAGCAGGTTAGTGGGGTGGGGAGGGAGAGGGGATTTTGCAGTAACCTTCCCTTGCCACGCCCACTAAGCCATGCCCACCAAGCCACCCCATGCCCACCAAGCCACGCCCACAGAAGCAGTAGTAAAAAAAAAAAATGAATCCCACCACGGAATATAGGTAATTCACCATTCAAATGATCTTGCTGACTTTCTGAGGTCAGAAAGCAGTTGAGGACACAAAACAGTTCACAACTGGATGTGCTATCACCTCTTGAGTTGTATACACTCCAATTGAACTGACGTCAGCAATCCTAGATAACCGCAAATAATGATCTTGTACAACTTCCTTCCATTCTTTTCTTTGCAGGAGTTGAAACTGGGAACTGCACTCAAGTAATGTGTTTTATCCAATAACAGAAATACATACACACCTACACACACATCTACACCTACACACACACACACACACACACACACACACACACGTATCCCCTTCTCCACAACTTCCAAGTATCAAGTGTCTTTTGAGAGTCCTAAGAAAGAACTTCAATGAAGAATTGGGTACGTCTAGTTTAATGAAAAACAGGACCAGGGGTGACATGATAGCAGTCTTCCAATATTTGAGGGGCTGCCCCAAAGAAGACGGAGTCAAGCTATTCTCCAAAGGACAAGAAGGCAGGACAAGAAGCAATAAGGGTGGAAAGTAATCAAGGAGGGAAGCAACCTGGAATCAAGGAGAAACTTCCTAATAGTGAGGACAATCAACCAGTGGAACAGAAGTTGCCTTCAGAAGTTGTGGGTGTTTCATCACTGGAGGGTTTTAAGAAGAGACTGGACAGTTACTTGTCTGAAATGTTATAGGGTCTCCTCCTTGAGCAGGGGGCTGGACTAGAAGACCTCCAAGGTCCCTTCCAGCTCTATTCTGATCGATTGACCTTAAATCTTAGGAAATTGTTCTTTCTGGAGGTTTTCTTTTAAAGTTGGCTTTATTCTGAAAGTATTTCATGGGCTGTGGTCTTGCAGTCCCCTGCCATTTGCTAAAAAGAGATAAATAGTTATTAGAAACACGTTTTAATATCCTGCACAGTAAACAGTTCAAGAGCAATGCTGTTTAAATTCAGAGGTGTTTTTTTTTAAAGGAAATATCTGCTGTAACTGGTTTAAACATTTCGTCTGTTGATGTTACATTTTTCTAAAGTCTACAGTTATGTTTCCTTTCCTATTGCACAGATGTATAATCTAAAATAAATCAATATATTTCAGTACAATGTAGTGCAATAAAGTGTTAAATCCAAAACTCTTATTAGTAATAATCATGGTATCAAAATATAGCGGTTAAAATTACAATAATTACAATACATTGCACCTTTTTTTTCATTGTAAAATTCAAGGAAAAATACGGAACTACTGGCCCAAAGTCACCCAGCCAATTTTTAAGCCTAAAAGGGGACCAGAACTCATAATCTCCTCATTTTTAATCTGGTCTCTTAAAATTAGAGACTGTTATCTCAACTCTCTTTGAATTCCTGGATAAATTGTGGGATTTAAATCTAACAAATGAGGAAATAATTTGGATGCATAATATAAAATAATCTTCCTTCCTTCCTTCCTTCCTTCCTTCCTTTTCCTTTCTGCCTCCCTCCCTTTTTTCTTTTTTCCCTTTCTCCCTCCCTCCCTTCCCTCTCTCCCTCTCTCTCTCCTCTCTTTTTCTTTCTTTCTTTCTTTCTTTCTTTCTTTCTTTCTTTCTTTCTTTCTTTCTTTCTTTCTTTCTTTCTTTCTTTCTTTCTTCCTTCCTTCCTTCCTTCCTTCCTTCCTTCCTTCCTTCCTTCCTTCCTTCTTTCTTTCTTTCTTTCTTTCTTTCTTTCTTTCTTTCTTTCTTTCTTTCTTTCTTCATTCTCTTTTTGTTTTTTGCACTTCCTTCCTTCCTTCTTCCTCCCTCCCTCCCTCCCCTCTCTCTTTTTCATTCTAGCCCAATCTTCAACTTTTTGTCACCATGGCCTAGAATTCTTTATTTTTAAAAAAATTAAACTTTAAACTTCAGAATGATGTCCTGCATCTCTTGTTTTGGTTTAACTGTGTTGTGAAACATCCCCATGTGATTCCCCCAAGGGGAAGGTGGCACACCACGTGTGTACGGAAAATATCTCCAGAAGAGGAACCAACAACCCCCTTTTCAGTTGCTAAATATGTTGGCGGTTGTGCTCTAACAATGAGGATCATTAGGAAGTGAAAGTGAACTTTGGGTCACTGGAACCATCTGAAAAACCAGATGGATTAAATGAGATCAAGGGATAAGAAAGTAGCTGATCATAATTATGGGTTATTTATAGGGCAGTGAGTAGGAAGAGAAGCCAGCATGGAAGATTCTTCAGACAATTAACTAGCTTCTGTGGAAAAAATCTGAGAAAGAATGTGAAGTCCAAGAGATGTTTATGGAGAATCTCAAACCCAGGTTATCGTTGTTCCAAAAACGCTTTTCCCAAAGGGCAACTGGACTTTCTTGCAGAATTTTTGGACTTTCTTGCAGGACTTTCTTGGGTCAACTATATTTACCTTCATCTGTAGTCTTTCTTGGTTTTTTTCCCCCACCCTTTGAAAATGTTTTGCTTTTCATCCAAGAAGCTTCTTTAATCCAGAACTCCAGAACCGAAGAAGCTTCTTAGATGGGAAGCAAAATGTTTTCAAAAGGATTACAAAAACCAAAAATAAGAAAGTCATATTGGGTCAATGAGGCATAGAGCTCCCCAAATATAGCTACGACAGAAAACACAACTCATTCAAGGTGAACAGATTTGCAGGATCTGTTGGAGGAGGAGGAGGAGGAGGAGGAGGAGGAGGAGGAGGAGGAGGAGGAGGAGGAGGAGGAGGAGGAGGAGGAGGAGGGAGGAGGAGGAGGAGGAGGAGGAGGAGAAGAAGAAGAAGAAGGAAGAAGAAGAAGAAGAAGAAAGAAGAAGAAGAAGAAGAAGAAGAAGAAGAAGAAGAAGAAGAAGAAGAAGAAGAAGAAGAAGAAGAAGAAGAAGAAGAAGAAAGAAGAAGAAGAAGAAGAAGAAGAAGAAGAAGAAGAAGAAGAAGAAGAAGAAGAAGAAGAAGAAGAAGAAGAAGAAGAAGAATCTTTGTGCAATGGGACTAAATTTAGCCAATCAAGAAGCAATGAAAAGAGCTTCTACATCAGACTGCTTGGTCTTTCATTGTCGAATTAATAAATTAGGCCTAAAAGAAAAAATAATCCAGACAACATTCATACTGTGGAGACATTCTGAAAACATTGCACGAAGGGTCAATGATTGCCCAGGACTTTCTACAAGCTTCCCAAAACAGAACCACAGCTTTCGAAATCTCCTTGAATTTCCCTTTCTTGCAGACTTTTGCTAGCCTTTCAACTTTGTGAGGAAAGTCTAGCCATTTTAATCTTACAGATTATGTCATTTTATATGGGTTGGGTTGCCACATATCACACTTTCTGATGGTTTTATAGCTCAAAGCGTTAATCATTTAGATCTACCATAAATTAGAACGACAATGTAGAAGTTCTCGTGGTTTTGGAGGACTGTCCTATTCTGGGCCATTTTGGGCCCCTGATCCAGATGTTTGAAGTTAGAATTCACCCCTAACCTGGGATGGGCAAGCAAGCTATGAGAAGGAGGCAAATTGAGCTCCCTGTAGATGTCTAAATTAGATGACAACAGGGCATGATCTGCATTACTTCTGGGAACTTGGAAGTTTGGAACTTTTGACCTGTTCCTGCCATGTGTAACCTGAGCAGAACCAACCAATGAACTTTTCCAGTAAAAGAGATACTTGATACGCCCAGCAGTTTAATTTGCCTCTAGGTCCATTTGTGACTTTCATTGGCTTCCTCGAAGAACCTCACTTTGCCGAAGTTTGCTGGTTCTCTCTGCCAAAGCTGAGGAGGAGGAGGAGGAGGAGGAAGAGGAGGAGGGAGGATTATTTGGTGTCATAAAGATTCTCCCTGTCTCCTCTGTCTCTTTGAGGTAAGCTCAGGGCATGCTAGGGAAAGAGGACAGGTGTGGAGTAAACTGTACTGGAGGACAATATGGTAGATCCTACAGTGTGCTGGCCAAATGCTTCTGCAAAGCAGAGTAATCAGCAGAAGTGAGGTCGCTACATTGCTTTGTTGACATCTCTTTGAAGGAAAAGAAGGACTAGGAATGACACAATAGCAGTGTTGCAATATATGCCACAAGGAAGAGGGGGGGGGTCAACTTATTCTCCAAAGCACTAAAAAGCAAGACAAGAAGCATGGAAATGAATCCAGGATTGAAACCTATCAAGGAGTGATCCAAGCTAGAACTAAGGAGAAATTTTCTAACAATTAGTCATTAACTTAGTATATTCCAGCATGATAGATCTTGAACCTAGCCCTTCATAGCCTCCAATGGTGCACCCAACTTTGGCCAACTTATTCTCCAAAGCACCTGAAGGCAGAACAAGAAGCAACAAATGGAAACTAATCAAGGAGAATAGCAACCTAGAACTAAGGATGAATTTTCTGAAAGTGAAAACAATTAACCAGTGGAACTGCTTGCCTTCAGAAGGTGTGGGTGCTTCATCACTGGAGGTTTTCAAGAAGAGATTGAGCAGCCACTTGTCTGAAATGGTCTAGACCAGGGGTGGGCAAACTACGGCCCGCGGGCCACATCCGGCCCGTTGGTCTGTCCAATCCGGCCCGCCCCTGAAAAAAAAAACGCTGGGCGTGGCGTAATTGCCCTGTGCCGCGTGGCCCCAAAGCTGCAAAACAGTGCGGAGCGATCTAGGGGTAGGAAAGAAAAGAAATTTGCAAAGGCCTCGGCTGGGAGTTGAAATCACCTTCGAGTGCGACCTCTCCGAAGGTGAGTCCCCGCCGATCCCCCTTTTCCGGGGCTTCCAGGCTTAAACTTTGCAAAGGCAAAGCTTGCAGGCTGGAGCGTCTTCCCGCCGAGGAGCGGGAAGGGTTCCACCCGGCGGGCGGGCGGGCTGCTTGGAGCCACCTAAAGCTAGGCCGCTGCTGGTGGAGCTTTGCCCTGCCTTGGTGCCCCGTTCCCGGCTCGGCGGTCCTGCTCGGGTGGCACTTTAAAAGCCTGCTCCCAGCACCGAGCAACTTCCCAGCAACTTTCGGCTTTGTTTTAACTCGCGGGCTCGCGCCTGGCCCCGAGCCACGCGGGCGGAAGGGAAGCCCGGCGGGCGGGCAGGCAGGCTGCTTGAGGAGGCTCCGGGCTTCCCTCCGCCAGGCGCGGCGCCCACGAGTTAAAGCGAGCCGAAAATTGCTGGGAAGTTGCTCCGTTTTCCAGGGCTTTGCAAAGGCAAAGTTTGCAGGCTGGGCGTCTTCCCACCGAGGAGCGGGAAGGGTTCCTCCCGGCGGGCTGCCGTGCAGCTCGGGCGAGGCACGAGCACCCGCAAGTTAAAACGAAGCCGAAAGTTGCTGGGAAGTTGCTCTGGTGCTGGGAGCAGGCTTTTAAAGTGCTGCCCGAGCAAAGTTTAAGCAGCCCGCCCCACCCGCTGGGCGGAACCCTTCCCGCTCCTTGGCGGGAAGGCGGTCCAGCCTGCAAACTTTGCCTTCACAAAGCCCTGGAAAACCGAGCAACTTCCCAGCACTTCATCTCTCTCGCGCCTGGTGGAGGAAGCCGGAGCCTCCTCAACGCCTGCCCGCCCGCCGCCCCCTTCGGTGGCAGGCGCTGGAGGCCCGGCGCGCGGCGTTTTGCCCGGCCCGCTCAGGTGTCCGGCTGGTCGGAGTTGCTACCTGCGCAGGCGCTCTGTGGCTCCAGTCCCCGCGTTCTGGGAAGGAAAGGCAAACCGGCCGCTGGCCTGAGTCCCGGTGCCGCTGCTCCGTTGCAAGCACCGCCCCCCCCCGCCCCCCTTTTTTGCCTTCCTTCCCGAGGCAGCGCGGAGGCGCGGGCGCGAGACACTCCTACTAGGGGCCTCAGGGAGGGGAAGGAGAAGAGGGGGGATTCCCGTTTCTCCTTGTCCAGCCCGCCTGTCAAATTTTAAAGTCTCGGCCAACCCCCTGGTCGAGACTCTAGGGCCTCCTGCTTGACCAGGGGATTGGATTAGAAGGCCTCCAACTCTGTTATTCTGTTTATTCTGTTAAAAGCAGATACTAGTCATGTAAAGTCTCCAGGAAATGTATGTTCTCAGCAATGATAATCCCTCCAGTCACTAATGGATTATTCACACATCTGAGAATGATGTGAAGATGTTTCCAAAATCCAAAGGGAATCCCGTTCTAGCAATTACCTGTGATTCTTACTTCCTTTTGTCAGACTCCTGGGATTTCCCCAGCAGCCAATTAGCAAGCCGATGACAGAAAGACTGATTGTAAAATTCAAAGGCAGGGATCAGCCTGGTGCTTTCAAATGAGATGGAGAAGATTTTATAGCCACAACTGTGTGTGTGGGGAGTGGGAAGCTAATTATATCTGCAGAGGAAGAAAAAAAAATTCCCCAAGTAAGGAATAAGAAAGAGACCTTCAACAGTCATCCTACAACTTCTCTCCGATTCAAATACTACCAACCTGCCTTCCATGGAGGACCTGTATCCTGCACGGGTCAAAAAGAGGGCTGTGAAAATATCTACAGACCCCTCACATCCCGGACATAAACTGTTTCAACTCCTACCCTCAAAACAACGCTATAGAGCCCTGCACACCAGAACAACTAGACCCAAGGGCAGTTTTCTCCCCGAATGCCATCACTCTGCTAAACAAATAATTCCCTCAACACTGTTCAATTTATTTACTAATGCTGTATTACTACTATTCCTCTACTATTAGATTATAATAACACTTCCTAGTGCCCATCTCTTCCCACTGATGACTATAACCATGTTGCTTGTATCTTTACAATTTATATTGTTTTATTTGTTCCCTAGTATGATTTGATTGCTTATTAGTAACCTATGACTGTCACTAAGTGTTGTATCTTATGATTCTTGATGAATGTATTTTTTCCCTTTATGTACACTGAGAGCACTTGCACCAAAGACAAATTCCTTGTGTGCCAATCACACTTGGCCAATAAAGAATTCTATTCTATATAGCCATTTTAACCCGAGCCGAACCAATCATTCTTTCGTGTGGACAATCGACATATTTCAAGGATAGTCATTTAGGGTTTACTTGGAACAGGTTGTACCAAAGACATACATTTTTTTTAAAGACAAGAGAAAGATTTAGCTTAAAAAAAAGAAAGCAAGAAAATTAGGCTTGAGTAGGGTTGGGTTGTTTGCAATTCATGTTGATACTTCCCAACAGTTCCTGACAGTTTAGAACAATTAATCAGTGGAATGACTTGCCTGCAGAAGTTGTGGATGCTCCAACACTGGAAATTTTTAAGAAGAGATTGGATAACCATTTGTCTGAAGCGTTGTAGGATTTCCTGCCTAAGCAGGGGATTGGAAGCAGATCAGTGGTTGCCAACCAGTGGGCCGGAGACCACTGTGGTGGTCCACGAGAAAATTTTGGTAGTCCACAGAGAAATGTTCCCCCCAAAGCAATTAATCCAGGCTGTACTGGAACACAAGGCTGCACCGCCCACATGGCCTGCCCACCTGCTGATCCCCACTCTTCAGCCATGTACAAACCTTATCTTGAGTAGAGCCACGTGAGCTGGAACTGGAAGGTAAGACCAACAGCAGGGGAGGGAAATCTGCCCCAGGGTGGCTAGCTGACATTGGTGGGAAAATTGGTCCCATATTCCAGAGCTGCAGCAGTCACAGGACTGGCCCTTTGTCATCCCAGAGCAGCTCCTCCAGTCCATGGCAGGCCGGTGCACCCGGGTGGACAAACAGCTGCTCCAGGTTGACCAAAGGGCCAGTCCTGTGACTACTGCAGCTCTGGAATATGGGACCAACTTTCCCACCAACATCAGTATCCCACCGTCAGTCAAAATTCTATGAGTGGTCCACGGGATTTGAAATTAGGAATTTGGTGGTCCTGAGGTCCAAAAGGTTGGTGACCCCTGGACTAGATGACATCCAAATTCCCTTCCATCTCTGTTATTCTATTCTATACTGTAAGAAAATGAATTTTGTTTTTTTACTGCAGTATGCTTTTCATGAAGGAGGCCAACATAAGTATAAGCTGGTTTTATTATTGCTTTTACACAAATATCATATTGTTGTGGTTAGCTGGCAGCAGGTGCAGATGGCTGAGGAGAGTGAGGACTCAGATGAGGGGCCAGGACCATTAGGGAGTGGACTGCTGCCTTCAGAGATTGTGGGGGCTGGCAGCAGCAATGAGGAGGTTCCCAAGGAGCCTGTGCCAAGTGAGCATGCATGCAGGATTGCTCTCAGGAAAGAGCAGCTGCAACAGCACGGGCAACTCGGGAGTAAGGCTGCAAGGTAATGGTCCCTCCTTCAAGAAGATAAAAGCCAGCTGTGAATCGGATGTTCTTTGCAGGAAGCAAAGACGATTTGAAACTCAGCCTCAGGGAAATTACAGTATCTTAATTTGGTATTTGAAGACTCTTGTGTTGTGAAATATTTCTTATATGTGATTTTTGGCAGTCTCGCACAGTTTTGGCAAGGTTTGTGCTTATCAAAGTTAATTAGTTTGCAGCAGCCTTTTAACTGGGGATTCGTAAGACTCATTAAAAGATTTCTGTTCTCTTTGGTTATTGTTTGTCTTATTGGAAAAGGGTTTGGGACAGAACACATATAGAACATAGAATCATAGAGCCAGAAGGGACCTTGGAGATCTTCTAGTCCAGCTAGCTGCTCAAGGCAGGAGACCTTATTCCAGGGGTCAGCAACCTTAAATGCTCAAAGAGCCATTTGGACCCATTTCCCACAGAAAAGAAAACACCAGGAGCCACCAACCCTTCCCATGCCTGACTATTCCTGACCGGCCACAAAACTAGCATATGTAGTTGAATATGAACTTCTGAAATTTTTCTTTTCTTGGATTTATCCATGGTTGGCCTACTGGGGGTCGAAAAGCTCAATAAATCGTGTGCCAGTGGGTGTCACACACATTGGTGATTGTGATCCATATTTTGAGTGACAGGGAGCCTCAGCAGAGGGATGAAAGAGCCACATGTGGCTCCAGAGCTGCTGGTTGCTGACCCCTGCCTTATACCATCTCATCAAGTGGTTGTCTAACCTATTTTTGAAAACCTCCAGTGATGGATCACCCACAACTTCTGAAGGCAAGCTTGTTCCACTGGTTAATTGTCCTCACTGTTAGGAAGTTTCTGGTTAATTCCAGGTTGCTTCTCTCCTTGATTAGTTTCCTTCCATTGCTTCTTGTCTTGCCTTCTGGTCCAGAATGGTACAGGGTCTCCTGCTTAAGCAGGGGATTGGAGTAGAAGACCTTCAAGGGCCCTTTCCACTCTGTTATTCTGATTACCAGAGAGCTTTAGACATAGAGGAGCAAACTTCAACATAACAGAAGATTATACCTGCATGCAGTCAGTCAAGAAGGCATCTCTGAAATGCCTTCGTAGTTACTCATTCTAATTTTGAACTGCCACAAAACAATTGGATGATATTTGAGTGGGGTGAGGATGACCTAAAATTTGGCCTCACAATGATAGTGAAGCTCAGCCTGGCACTTAGGAATGATTTTAAGGCACTTTTTCAAAGTTTATAATAAGGAGTCTGATTGAAACCTGGATATGATATTGTTCCAATGTACAAGACTGCAGAGATTGATATTAATTCTTTAAGGGAATATCAAATATTCACTATAGCCTTAAATTAGTCTTCATTTAATATAAATGTATGTGCCTGTAAAAGAATCATGAAATACAAGGGGAAAAAATCATATACCTTTCCTAACTTAATAAAAGTCTGAGAAGCAGGATCAAGAGTTTGATTTATTAAATAAACACAACCTCATTCATGGAGGTCTGCACGTAAAATTGTAGATTTTTGTTTCATCAGGCAAATATTTCATAAATCGAAGGGACTCTGAAAGGCCTTTTAATTGTATAGAATATTTGCTGAGTTTTTAATATCAGTGTTAGAATGAGTTATTATATTCATGTGTCGGCATCTCTGTATGTGTGTTTTTCAGTTGAGCAATTTGTCTCACACACTCATCTGGTCCTGCTTACTTTCTGACTCTCTTTAACTTCTTTTATTATTATTATTAGTGAGATGTATGAAACATTGAGTATCTTCAGAAATAAGTTCATTTTGATAGCTCAAAGATATATTTAATTATATTTAATAGAGTAGAAGTAGAAATAGAAATAGGAGTAGAGTAGAATAGAATAGAGTAGAGTAGAGTAGAGTAGAGTAGAGAAGAGAAGAGAAGAGAAGAGAAGAGTAGCATAGAGAAGAATAGAATAGAGTAGAGTAGAGAAGAGTAGAGTAGAGTAGAACAGAACAGAGCAGAGCAGAGTAGAGCAGAGCAGAACAGAACAGAACAGAACAGAATAGAATAAATTTCACTATTTTCCAAAGCACCCAAAGGTCAGACAAGAAATAATAGATGGAAACTGATCAAGGAGAGATTCAACCTAGAAATAAGGCGAAATTTGAAGAGCAATCAACCAAATGGAACAGAAATTGCCTTCAGAAGTTGTGGGAACTTCATCCCTGGAGGCTTTCAAGAAGAAACTGGACTGCCATCTGTCAGAAATGATGTAGGGTCTCCTGCTTGAGCAGGAGGGGGAGGTTGGATTAGATGGCCTCCAAGGTCCCTTCCAACTCTGTTCATCTGTTAAAACCTAGTTGGAGAAAGGGCTTGTATTCAGCAAAATTCATTTCCTAAAAGCCCCCATCCACTGCAATTCCCTAGGGCCATTGTCCTTTTAGGGGGGTTATTAATACCGCTCCCCATATGGATTACATTTATGAATAAATCCTATTACACGCACTCTACCTTATGGTTCTTGTCATGTAAGTGACATGAAATTTCAATGGCACGCTCTCAAATATAATGGTATCATGGCTCCTTCGGTGTTCTCCCTGCCTGCAGTTTCCGATTCATATATGTAATGTCCCTTCACACGTGTTCCTTGTTCTAGCACAAGAAGGATTTTAATGCCACGGAGAGGTACCATGCTCTTGTGATTTGTGTTGGAAATGGTCAACTCCCCAAGGATGGTATTTTACAGTTGAAAGAGAGAGAGAGAAAGAGAGAAAAAATACGTGCTATAGATTTTAAAAGATGGTTTGACATGATTTTCCAGACAGACACCCTTGTTCTTAGGATAGTATTTCATTCATACACACAACTTCCCCCTCACACACACACCCCAAAAAATCTGGAATGGTTTATCGTCACTTCAGGAAACGTGCTATGAATTTTCTATTTTTTAATGTAGTCTTCTCCTTCTACAAAAAGTTCCCATGAATGTGGGATAGAGCAAGAACTTTTCCTTAAAGAAAAAAAAAAAAGTTTGAAATACATGAAAGCATGTGTTTGTTAAAATTCTTGCCAATGAACAATTTTGATTAACATATTGGTGCATTAGAAAAATATAGTAGTGAAACTTGATAATGAGTAACTAAATGTTGATTCTTAATTATTGATGCATTACAATATTCAAACAAACAAATAATAATCTACATTTTTATCATTGCTATCACATGCTTGTATCATTGTTTCTTCCTTCTCCTTCTCCTTCCCTTCTATTCTATTCTATTCCATTCCATTCCATTCCATTTTCTATTCTCTATTCCCTTCCCTTTCCTTCCCTTCCATTAGCTTTCCTTTCCTTTCCTGTCCTGTCTTTTCCTTTCCTTTCCTTTCCTTTCCTTTCCTTTCCTTTCCTTTCCTTTCCTTTCCTTTCCCTTAGCTTTCTCTTCTCTTCTCTTCTCTTCTTTCTCTTCTCTTCTCTTCTCTTCTCTTCTCTTCTCTTCTCTTCTCCTCTCCTCTCCTCTCCTCTCCTCTTCTCTTCTCTTCTCTCTTCCCTTCCTTCCTTTCCCCTCCTCCTTTTCCTGCCTATCTTCTCCTTCCCTCCCCTTCCCTCCCTCTTCTCTTCCTTTTCTTTCTCATACTTTTCTTCCTTCTCCTCCTTCTCCCTCTCCTTCCCCTTCTCCTCCCTCTCATTTATTTCATGCTTTTTGTAGACTGCAGATCTAATGTCTGACCAGTATATCTTCATCACAGGGCCCTCCCAGTATGACCCTCTATGGTTACACAGTTCTTATTCTAACCTTTTTTTGCTGTAACATCATTCTGGCATGGCAAAGTCAATTCCCTTAACTCATCTTGGTTTGATAGCATCCATGAAGGGTGGGGGTTTCCTTGTTTTTGGTTTTTGGTTTTTTGGCATGGATACAGATTTGGTTTGCCTCCGTTTCCTACAATTTGGGAAAGGTCCCTCAGCCTGCCAAGCATTTCTGGCTGCCTTTTTAAAATTCCAATCAAATGTCAAGACAGGGTATTATTTCTGCATTCAACAACAGGCGCCAGGACAACAGTTTTTGTGGTTTATACAACAGGGGGGTGGTCCCTGTTCACCCTCTCCCCAATTTAGAGCTTAGATCTGGATGAAGCTTCTACGATCTGACATTCAGACCAGGGATGGATGGATGATCATGCTTTCTTTTAGCTTCTGAGTGCCAAATTGCAATTAGATGAAACCAAATGGAGTATTCACTTTGATCCAAGCTCACTGTGTTACATGCTGACAAATACTCAGAGCACTGTTTTATTTATTTATTCATACGTTAAATTTATACGCTTTAGATATTTATGTACTACATGTTTATATTGTTATGGTTGGAGGGAGAGAACCAGAGGTGAATCAGGTTTGGTGCTTTTGGCAGTATGGGCAGGTGCCAAGTCCTGCTGGAAAATGAAGTCAGCATCCCCATAAAGCTCGTCTGCGGAAGGAAGCATGGCAACCCACCCTTCCAATTAGAGTTGAACTGGGCCTGCCTGCAAAAATATAAAATAAAAAAAATACAGTATTTATCATCTCCAGAAGTTTTCTCCTGTAAGTGATTACAAGGGTGGAATCAGATGAGTTGACACCAGGAAGAGTTCAAATATAGACAGAGGTGGTATTCAGCAGGTTCTGACCAGTTCAGGGGAACCGGTAGCGGAAATTTTGAGTAGTTCAGAGAACCGGCAAATCCCACCTCTGACTGGCCCCGCCCCCATCTCTTCTCTGCCTCCCATTGAGTCCCAGCTGATCGACTGGGTCTTCTTTGGTTGCCCCGCACAGGAGAACGGAGCTGGAAAGCAGGTTAGTGGGGTGGGGAGGGAATGGGGATTTTGCAGTATCCTTCCCCTGCCATGCCCACCAAGCCACGCCACACCCGCCAAGCCACGCCCACAGAACTGGTAGTAAATTTTTTTGAATCCCACCACTGGAGAGAACCAAGTCGAACATTGTAAGAAATCGTTTTCCTTGCTAGACCTTATCAATTCAAGATATTGTTTAGAATTTGCTGCTTCAATGTTTATTATGCACCAAAAAATTAACCAATCAAGCTTTCTTTCTCTCAAGCTATTTTTTCATTGGGGGGGTGTTATGAACTAACAAAAACCATTTAATAAAACTTATTAACCTCATGATAAGCAGGCTTGAAATCCTGCACTTTGGATTGGCCCATTGATAGCGAACAGGGATTGGTCCTTACGGAGCAACCTGATTGGCTATTAGTTGAACATCTCTCATTGGGCAAAAGTTAAGCATTTGGACACAGGTCATTGGTTAACAGGTCAGTAGCTAGCTCTATAAAAGGGCTACTGCTGCCCAAGGGTTTTTTGCTCTGTTCCTGATCCTTAATAAAGAGTTGAAGTTCACTAATTCTCTGACTCGTCTCAGTTCCTTGCACCCATGCCCAGAATATAACAGGGGGGGGGTTCCATTTAAAGGCTCCATCTTCCTACTCTAAAAGAGTCCATTGAAAGTTTTATTCTTTAATTAGGTAGGGAACATGATAGCAATGTTCCAATATTTGAGGTCAAAAGGGGGTCAACTTATTTTCCAAAGCACCTGAGGGCAGGATAAGAAGCAATGGGTGGAAACTAACCAAGGAGAGAAGCAACCTGAAACTAAGGAGAAATTTCTTGATAGTGAAAACAATTAACCAGTGGAATAATTTGCCTTCAAGTTGTAGGTGCTTCATCCCTGGAGGTTTTTAAGAAGAGATTGGACGGCCCTTTGTCTGAAATGGGATAGGTTCTCCTGCCTGCGCAGGGGGTTGGGCTAGAAGATCTCTAAGATCCCTTCCAACTCAGTTATTCTGTAATCTGTAAATGATGTTAATTTCTATGATTATCTCCAACAGTCACTTTAGCCATACATTTATTTTGATTACTTTATTTAAATTGCAACACCACAATTTTTTTTTCCTGGTTGCAGATGTTGAAATGGGCAACTGTGAAAACTGCATGAAAACTTTAAAATCTTTAAACAAAAAGGGAAGAAGCTTACTTTATAAATCCAATCTTTCTTGTTTGCATGGATAAATAGAAAATAATTTTAGTTCTGGTTTGTGGGAACACTTTCTCCTTTGAAATGTTTTAAAAAATAAGAATAGGAAAAGTCATGTTCTTAATTTACATCCTTTTTTAATGCTACATGCTGAATTGATTATGAGGTTTCAATTTTGCCAGGCTGAAAACACATCACAAAATGTCCTAAGTTTTCCCCCAAAGCTGATACATTTCAACAGTCACCGATTTTGTGCTAGAAGGAAATGAGATAATAATGACCATTGCTTAGTTTTGTCTAACTAGAAGTGATGATGAAAGAGAGTTGAAGTATCTTTAAAGCTAACAGCTTATTTTCTGAAGTTAGGACGAAAAGTTTTGTGTGGTCTGTTTTGGAGGTCAGGGATGGGCAGAAATGATACTTTAGACACCATTCACATGGACACAATGATCAAATACAGAATGGGGTGGGATGAGATAACAGAACAGAACAGAACACAACAGAATAGAATAGAATAGAATAGAATAGAATAGAATAGAATAGAATAGAATAGAATAGAATAGAATATGAAGGAGAGGAGAGGAAAAGAGAAGAGAAGAAGATAAGATTTAAGATATAAGATAAGATGGTAAGGTAAGGTAAAGTAAGATAAGATGCAGAATAGAGTAGAGTTGAATAGAATAGAATAGGGAGAAAAGAGAAGAGGTAGAATAGAATAGAGTAAAGTAGAGTAGAAGAAGAGAAGAGGAGGAATAGTGGAGGAGAGGAGAGGAAAAGAGGAGAACAGAAGACATTGAATAGAGTAGAGTAGAAGATAGAGTAGAGTAGAATAGAAGATGATAATAGAATAGAATAGAATAGAATAGAATAGAATAGAATAGAATAGAATAGAATAGAATAGAATATGAAGGAGAGGAGAGGAAAAGAAGAGAAGAAGATAAGATTTAAGATATAAGATAAGATGGTAAGGTAAGGTAAAGTAAGATAAGATGCAGAATAGAGTAGAGTTGAATAGAATAGAATAGGGAGAAAGAGAAGAGGTAGAATAGAATAGAGTAAAGTAGAGTATAAGAGAAGAAGAGGTAGGAATAGTGGAGGAGAGGAGAGGAAAAGAGAGGAGAACAGAAGACATTGAATAGAGTAGAGTAGAAGATAGAGTAGAATAGAAGATGATAATAGAATAGTATAGAATAGAATAGTATAGTATAGTATAGTATAGAATAGAATAGAATAGAATAGAATAGAATAGAATAGAATAGAATAGAATAGAATAGAATAGAATTAGAATATTTAGGTGATATCCCAAAGGTTCTCTTTCAAAAGGCACCTGGACTTTCTTGGTTTTTCCTTGATTGGAAGTGAAATGTCTTTAAGGAAATACCAAGTAAGTCCAGTTGCCTTTTGAAAAAGCATCTTTGGGACATCACCAAAGTGGGTGGATTCAGGTACACCTCCAACGGGGGCACCACTGGAAGACCTGAAAGATCATGTTAAGGACAGATCACCAGGGAGAAACTCTTATCTATGTGGTTATCCCAAAACTGCTTTTCGAAAAGGCACTTAGACTTTCTTGTTTTTTTTTCCCCTTTGAAAATGTTTCGCTTCTCATCCAAGAAGTCAAAAAAATAAAAAATAAAAATAAAGTTCAATTGCCTTTTGGAGAAGCACCTTTGGGTCAACCATGACCTGGATGTTTGAGAACTTCCATTGATATCTAGTTGGTCACTAACCTACGTTGACTTAATGGCCCACCATCTATCAATTCATCAGTGCTTCCTCCAATTAAATGATGAAAGATATAGTGCGGTGTTTCTGAAGATGGAATAAGGCACCGTTTCATGCCCATAACCTTCAAGATTCTTCGCATGGGCTGAATTTTTTAAAAGATGGCATCAGTCTGTATCACATACTGTCCAGTGGTGGGCTGCAACCCGTTTAACAATCGGCATGCACGGATCATTCAAAAACAGCAAAAAAGATGACTAGTGAAACAAGATAATATGCTAATAGAAGTCAATAAACTAATTGTTATAACAATTAGATACATTATGTATATCAGGGATAAGCTAAGAATAGATAATTAATACTAATGTAAATGACTATGGAACAGTGGTGGTATTCTACCGGTTCGGCCCGGTTCTGCTGAGCTAGTAGTGGCCCACCTGCTCACCTGGGCTCCCATACTAACCTTTATGTCCTGTTTTTGAAGTGCAGCTGCTTTGTGTGGAAATTGCTGAAGTGTCAGGGTGTCAAGGCTCCGACATGCACCCCCATTCAAATCATAAGTCTCTAGCCACATCTCTCAGAGTTAAAAAGATTGATTTATTAGGAGTGACCATGTTGGTGTTACCTGGGTGCAGCCGACTCTAAAACACATGATTCATTTCCCCTTTGACCCTGGTCTTCCCCCCACCCTCTGGATATATATTCTCCAATGAGACACATACATAGCCAAGTGCCATAAATCATGCTCTCTGGTAATAATCTTACACGCCAACAGCTTCGGCTGCCAAGGCAATTATCTGAAGCATTTAAGGAATGCACTGCTTTCCCCCCACTTCCTTTCTGCTGGCAACTAAAAAGACCAAAGGGGTATTTTTTTAGTTGACACAGGGAGAGTGCGGGATTGCAGGAGGTGACTCAAAATGCCTCTGCGCCAGCGCAAAGTATGCATTTGGTGCATGCATGCGTGCAAAGTGTGTGCGCGTGCATAGAAAGTGCACCCACCAAACCACGCCCACTGAACCAGTGGTAAAAACATTTGAAACACACCACTGGGTTGGAAACTTTGATTATTGTTGCACAAGATATTTGTACCCAGAGGACACACTGTTTAAATGGAAGGTAGATTGTTTGTTTTGTTGGTTTTAAATAAAATAAAAAAATTAAATATTTTAAAAAACAATAATAAAAGAAAGTCCAAATTAAAAACAAAAACAAAAAACCCCAGCAGTTTGAACCTCTTCAGCTCAGCTTCTAGCCTTCCCCGGTGAGTAGAAGAACTGAGGCGCGGTAATCCACTTTGCGGCACGAAACAGCTGAGCTGCAAAAGAAGGAAATGTAAGACAGGATTGTGTTTGCAGCTGAAATGAAACACAAGTTTTTGGGAAATTCATATAGAAAACAAGTCACACACGGAGCTTCTTAGAACTTCCCCCTCTCATCACTTTTTCTTTCGGATTGTTCTGTTCTCTTCATCTCTCAACTCTGTTCCTTTGAGTTGAGTTTCCCAAAATACGTCCGTTGCGGGACAAACATCAAAATGAAAGTGCTCAGTGCTGTCGCTGAGAAGGGGATTAATAGCTCTCTGCAAAAGGTTAAATGGTCTTCACCTAATTACTGCTTCTCCTTTGGAATTATCTCTGCAACTGCATGCCAACAATTTTTATCTTGGGAGAGCTGGACACAAAATTACAAATCTTTTGGTGGTTTTTTTTTTTTTTTTTAAAGAAATGCCTCCCGATTTTGCAAACTGAAAGGGAAGACGACCAAAATCAACTCTATGAACTGAAAAGGGAGAAATAAATTGAATCCAGGACTGGCATATTTGCATGTACAGTATGCAGATTAAAAAAAGAAAAAAGAAAACACTGCTTAGACTTTGGAGATTGAATGTTTTGATTTGAATATATGCAAGCTGCTGTGGGCTATTTAGAAACCCAACTATGCACTTTCTCCTCTTATCTTCTATTGATTTAACAGAATAACAAGAATTGGAAGGGACTTTGGAGGTCTTTTACCATGTTTTCCTGAAAATAAGACCATCTTATCTTTTTTTTTTTTTTTTTGCCACCAAAAAAGGCACCAGGTCTTATTTTCGGGGGATGTCTTCCACTGATTAACCTCAGCCCCAACTTCCTTTTTGCTGTCAGAGTCCTTCAGGAACTTCTTCTTTTTCAGCTGACAAAGCTTTCCTGAAGGCCTCTGCAGCTGATAGTAAACTTCTGGATCGATCCAGAGCTTTGTTATCAGCTCCAGAGGCCTCCAGGAAAGCCTTGCCAGCCTTGCCGGCTGCAGAAGAAATGGGCTGGCAAGGCAGGCGTTGGGGTGTCCGAGGCTTGGCTACACCTGTCCAAATTGAAGTAGTAGGGCGGCTCCACCCCCCACATGCCCACCCTAGCTTAATTCTTACCCGTCCACTCTGGAGTGGACGGGATCTTAATTAGGGCATAATTTGGGGGCTAGGGCTTATATTGGGTGCATGTGTAAAAATCAAGCTAGGACTTACTTTCAGGGTAGGTTGTATTTTCACGGAAACAGAGTAGTCCAACCCCTTGCTCAAGCAGGAAACCAAAGACAACTAATTGTCCAATCTCAGTGTTGGAGCACCGACAACTTCTGAAGGCAAGCAGTTCCACTGGTTAATTGTCCTCACTGTTAGGAAGTTTCTTCTTAGTTCCAGGTTGCTTCTCTCCTTGATTAGTTTCCATCCGTTGTTTCTTGTCATGCCTTCAGGTGCTTTGGAGAATAGCTTGACTGCCTCTTCTTTGTGGCAACCCCTGAGATATTGGAAGACTGCTATCATGTCACTCCTAGTCCTTCTTTTCACTAGACTAAGACATACCCAATTCCTGCATCCTTTCTTCCTGTGTTTTAGACTCCTGCCTTCAAATCTTCTTCCTTGCTCTTCTCTGTAGACTTTGTTGAGTCTCAACATTTGTCTTATTTTCACAAATATGTCACTCACCTTGTCGCTGAGCAGGAAGCCCTCTCGCTGATGGGCTTCACAAACCAACTCTTCCATCTGAGAGGAGGGACAGCTGTCATTTATTGATGGGGCTGCAGGAGGAGATATGAAGGAATCTATGAAGTGTGCGCGGCTGACATTTGAAGCAAAGAATTGGATGCGTTTTCGTTAACCTTTAGAGCAGCATATTGCATACATAGCGACAGTGTTCCCAGATTTAATTTGATTGCATTCGGGCATTAAAAAACTCCAATTCTGCTTTATCACGCTGGCAAATGAACTCCCCTCTGAAATATGGCTATATAATTCTCTAAGGATTGACATTTATTTCCTTTAGAAAGCCAGGCACTTGGACACAAGGCATGGACATTTGTCTATATATATTGTCAATCCAAATGCATTAAGCAGGTGATACAACAAAAGGGGTGTTGGAGATCCATCAACTTCTTAAGATGAGGGCATGTTGTATGCAGGGATAAACATCCAATTAAATCTAACAGATTAACTGTAGTGTGTGGTAGCTGCTGTTGTTGTACAGTACAGTGAACTGTTATATTTTCTTTCCAAGTTCACCTTCTGTCCAAAGAATGTGAAAACGGGTACTTACCAATATGGCGGTAATGTTAATGACATGCAAATAGCATTTGCAAAGATCCTAATGAGGAACTGGTACTAATTGCGTTTTGGCTGAGAAGCTTCAACTTGGATCCCACAAGTGTATCAAGAAAGAAAAGGTTTTCAGGGGGGAAATAATAATAATAAAAATCTATCTTGGGTTAAAATGGACTATGGAAAGTTTCTCAAACAGTAACGCTTGCTTTCTCAATCAGTACTCTGAATAATGCAACCATGAACTCATCTTGTCACATTAAATGGGACTTAATAGTTACTGACACAAAAGCACTGATGATGTTACCTAGTTTGGTAATGAAACGTCTGCAAGAAAATCACCAAACTCAGAGAGCACCAAACATCCCATAGTTATCCTCCTCCTCCTCCTCCTCCTCCTCCTCCTCCTCCTCCTCCTCCTCCTCCTCCTCCTCCTCCTCCTCCTCCTCCTCCTCCCACTCCCTCCTAGCCCTGGTGATGTTACCTAGTTTGGTAATGAAACATCTGGAAGAAAACCACCAAGCTCAGAGAGCACCAGTGACTGCATCCTTAGTAGCCAGCATTTACCCAAAATGGACACATTTTATTTTTAGAATAAGACTTATTTCACTCTACACAAAACTGGATTACAGCATCTTGTAATATTGAAGGATGTGAAACTTTGTGTAATTTTATCCCAAGTGTGTGTGTGTGTGTGTGTGTGTGTGTATAAAAATTTGGGATCTAGTCTATAATATTTTGCTTGCACTAAGTTATAGAAGTTCATCATGAATGAACAGAAAAGGTATAATAAGCGATGGAACACCCATTAATGGATATTTCTTTACTATACTCCAGGGTGTCTTGGATTTATTTTAGTCTTATTCTGGATGTTTTAATTGATTTCTCATGTCCACTTTTTATGGTCTCAATCACTGTGAACTTCCATGAGTCTTGCTGGTTTGTGGTAGATTTAATTCCAATAAACAATTAAAAAGTAAAATTAATACCATTTCCATTTTAGTGAATTTTAAAAAAAAAAAAGACTCCCATCTGCTGACTGACCTCTATCTATAAATTTTCTGGCCATTTTTTAAAATAAAAACTATCCACTTTCATTAACTCCATCTGTCACAAATACTATTTTCACAATACTGTCAATGTTAGTACTCTTAAGTCTTCACAATTAGCTCTCATTGCCAGTTCTGGTTGTTAGTTTCTTTTTGTACCGAAACAAATTTAAGATTTTTTTCCTGCTTTTTTTTCTTTTTGTCTTTCTGTTGATCTATCCCTCTGAAAAAAGAATATTAGGCATGAAAGTTTCTCCTTGTATTTTAAGGGGAAGCAACTCCAAAAGTTGGCACAAGAAATTCTGGTTTAGGCAATGTGACTAGTTTGCCTTGGTATGTTTTAAGCAACATTAGTAAACAAAAAGGATGTTAATGATTCCTCATGGCCCTAAAATGTATTATGATTAAAAAAGCAAAATGAATGACCATGCTTGATTGATGGTACCTTAATATCTGTGATCCATTTGTTTACTTCTATAAGAATGTAAATACAGATTTAGCCTGTTCGTTGTTAAATTTATGAAGAAAAAAAGGAACTTCTCATTTGTGTTTTAGAAAAATGTTAGTAAGACAGCTGTTAAACCCCTGAATAACATGAGTTATAATACAAGTAGTTCTTGACTTACAACAATTTGTTTAGTGACTTCCTTCCTTCCTTCCTTCCTTCCTTCCTTCCTTCCTTCCTTCCTTCCTTCCTTCCTTCCTTCCTTCCTCCTTCTTTCTTTTCCTTCCTAAGGTTGAAAATGCTAATTTTCTTTCTTTTCCTTCTCTCCTCTCTGTCTCCCCTCTTCCTTCCTTCCTTTTTCTTCCTTCCTTCCTTATCTTTCTTTCTTTTCCTTCCTTCTTCTTTCTTTCTTTCATTCTTTCTTTCTTCCTTTTTCTTTTCCTTCCTTCCTTGTATTTCTTTATTTCCCTTCCTTCTTTGTCATTCATTCTTTTCCTTCCTTCTTTTCTTTCTCCTTCTTTCTTTCTCCTTCTTTCTTTCTTTATTTTCCTTCCTTCCTTTCTTCTTGTCTGTCTCTTCTTCTTTCTTTCTTTCTTTCTTTCTTTCTTTCTTTCTTTCTTTCTTTCTTTCTTTTTTCTTTCTTTCTTTCTTTCTTTCTTTCTTTCTTTCTTTCTTTCTTTCTTTCTTTCATTCTGACACATAATTGCTTAGTAAAGCCCAACTGGTAAAAACCATTATGATAATTGGTAGTGGAACAAGCTATGATGCTCTTCATTACTGATGTAATCTTTCCATTCATATATTTTGTAGGCAATCTTTCATGAATCGTTTCACGAGTGCCAAATATTATCCTGGCATTAGAGGGACTGTTTGCACATAAAGTCTCATGATTGACCTGAACACTGGCAGGTCCTTAGAAAATTGTAGGATGAGGGTTACACTAAACAGATACAGTGTTTCTCAACCTTGACAACTTTAAGACATAGAGGTAGTAGCTGAACTCCATACTTTTTAAAGTTACTAAGGTTGAGAATGCTGATTTGCTGGCTAGGGAATTCTGAAAGCTGAACTTCACATGTCTAAAACTGGCCAAAAGTTGAGAAACACTTAACTAGAATAAGAATACCAACTTGGTGACCAGTTCAACATTAGAGGTTCCCATCTTTAGTTGTTATTTACATTTATGGGCCAAATTTGCTTTGATGATGGTGACTAATAAGAGGTCGTGAGGTCACAGAGTGACCTTTCAAAACCCCAAATCATTACTTTGGGCACTTTAGCCTGATGTCAACAGAAGAGTTTGTGTTTGGAACTGGTTAGTATAAATCAGTTTGCAAAGACATTGGGAAAACAGTTGTGAAGCTGCAGCCCTGGACTCATTCCACTAAAAACAGTTTTTGTAGAAAGGGGGACCTATCATTCCCAGTTGAGCTGGAAAATGGAATAACAACAACAATAAAAGAACACTTCAGATTGTAAATCTGTGAGCTCCACCAGTATTTCTGGCCACTCTTTCTTTTTTCTTTTCTCGCTGGAGTTGTGTGACTAAACTAGACAAGAGTAGAATAGACTAAAGTAGATTAGAAAATAGAATAGGACAAAGATAGAATAGAGTAGAGTAGAGTAGAGTAGAGTAGAGTAGAGTAGAGTAGAGTAGAGTAGAGTAGAACAGGACAGGACAGGACAGGACAGAACAGAACAGAACAGAATAGAATAGAATAAAACAGAACAGAATAGGAAGAGGGATAGAATAGGAATAGGAATAGGAATAGGAATAGGAATAGGAATAGAATAGAATAGAATAGAATAGAATAGAATAGAATAGAATAGAATAGAATAGAATAGAATAGAACAGAATAGGAAGAGGGATAGAATAGGAATAGGAATAGGATGGAATGGAATGGAATGGAATGGAACAGAATAGAATAGAATAGAACAGAACAGAACAGAACAGAACAGAATAGAATAGAATAGAATAGAATAGAATAGAATAGAATAGAATAGAACAGAATAGGAAGAGGGATAGAATAGGAATAGGAATAGGAATAGGAATAGGAATAGGAATAGGAATAGAATAGAATAGAATAGAATAGAATAGAATAGAATAGAATAGAATAGAATAGAATAGAATAGAACAGAATAGGAAGAGGGATAGAATAGGAATAGGAATAGGATGGAATGGAATGGAACAGAATAGAATAGAATAGAACAGAACAGAACAGAACAGAACAGAACAGAACAGAATAGAATAGAATAGAATAGAATAGAACAGAATAGGAAGAGGGATAGAATAGGAATAGGAATAGGATGGAATAGAATAGAATAGAATAGAATAGAATAGAATAGAATAGAATAGAATAGAATAGAATACTGGAATGAAGTACAGAACAGAACACAACAAAATAGAATACAGTACTTTATTTGGATAAGTGTGGTTAGACACACAAGGAATTTGTCTCCTTTTGTCTTCTGCTTAAACATTCTAGATTTATTGCATAAAAGCAATTCCCATTACTAGTTTACTCAGCATATTACTGACTATTACAAGATGAAAAAACAAAAAAAATGTATGTATGTTTTGTGTGTGTGTTCATGCACATATCCCAGACATTCATCCTAGCGTCTGACACAACTGATAGACTCTTAGTTTTGTTTAGCTGATTCAGTGCAGGTGGGACCTGACATTAGGGCATATTATGGAGACCTATTGTTCTGTGTAAGATAAATTCAATTCTAGATCCTAGATAACATGTGGGACGAGTCACACAATGAAGGGAACATATCGCCATGGTTTTCTCAGATTATACGTCGAATTTGGGATATTGATACCCCGAATTCATCTTTTTGGCTCTATGAACATCTCAATTGCAGGGCTCCAAAGTCTTGGGGACTGAGTAGCATCCATGATGGTAGTAGTACAATCTCAGCACTTTCAAGCACCCAGGTGTATGCAGCCACCCCCACACAAATACACATACATATATGAACATATATGCATGTTTTTATTATGTATGTGCCTTATCGGTCTCTCTCAGGCTGCCAACATACACCTGCAGTTTATACAATGAATAAAGCTGTCACATCTGGGCTGTAGATATACAAAAGACCATTAGATGGCAGTACAGAGATGGAGAGAATCTGAATTCTTTAGTGCCAGCTAGTGGTCTCCAAGGTGTTGCAATTTAGATAGGATCAAGCTACCCTTGGTACTCTAGGAAATGATGAAAGGCACTGAAATGACATGGTCTGACTAAGCACCAACTGATGCAACTGGCTGAAAAGATTGTAAAATAAGTATAATTTGCTGCAACAGGCAAAACAGGATGTTACTATAATTAAAGGCTTGTGTTGCTGTCAGGCTGATTATTCTGCAAAATGCTTGTTAATACATATTCCATTCCAAAGTAATATAGGGACAAATGTTGGGTAAATTTACCCTCCCACCCATTCTAACAGATCTCATATATAATGGAGAAATCTACAAATCCTCCTCCTTTTCCTCCTCTTCTTCCTCTTCCTCCTCCTCCTCCCCCTCCCCCTCCTCCTCCTCTCCTCCTCCTCCTCCTCTTCTTCCTCCTCCTCCTCCTCCTCCTCCTCCTCCTCCTCCTCCTCCTCCTCCTCCTCCTCCTCCTCCTCCTCCTCCTCCTCCTCCTCCTCCTCCTTCTCCCAAAGGTACTTTTTCAGGAGGCAACTGGACTTTCTTGTTTTTTTCTTTGAAGAAGTTTCACTTCTCATCCAAGAAGCTTCTTCAGCTCTGACTGGATGGTGGGGTCAGTCAGAGCTGAAAAAGCTTCTTGGATGAGAAGCAAAACCTCTTCAAAGAAAAAAACAAGAACATCCAGTTGTATCCTGAAAAAAACACTTTGGGGCAACTATGACCTGGATGACTAAAAATCTCTACAGATTTTGATTATTTCTTTTTAATGGTTTGTTACTTTGTTGGATTATGTACATAAGGGTGACATTTTAGAGGGCGTGGAAGATTATCATTTTGCAGATATTACACTCAGAAGTCTATGGCTGGAAGAAATTAGCAATCTTGATGCAGATATCCAATGATAATATCCAGGGGTGGGATTCTACCAGTTCGCACCTATTCTCTAGAACTGGTTGTTAACATTCTAAGCAGTTCGGAGAACCGGTTGTTAGAAGAAATTACTGGCCTAATCCTGTAATGAAGGTAGGAAGGAAACATTCTGGTGTTGCTTACAGAAACTGCCTCTCTGTTTACCTGTATTACATTCTTGGCAGGACTAGACTTCCTGTCTCAGGAACGTCTCTGGAGTTTTTTCCCCCTTCTTTGCTGGTACTTTGCTTGTGTGGAGTGACCAGTCAAAGTCACAATGGTACTGAAAAAAGTGACTTATGACCATTTTTCACACTTACGACTGTTGCAGAATCCCCACAGTCACAAGAGGTCAGGCAAGGAGATGCATGCCTCGATGACCAACTCTCTTCATACTCTACATAAATGACCTCTGTGATCACATTCAGAGCAACTGAATTCTCTTCACTGATGGTGTAAAGCTGTTCAATACCACAGACAATACTGCTACCCTTCAAAAAGACCTTGACTATGTATCAGAATGGTCAAACAAATGGCAACTTCAAATCTCAACAAATAAATGCTCTGTCCTACAAATTGGCAAAAAAAAAATCAGAAAATAAAATACAAGCTGAATACTCAAGACCTTGTTGATGATCCAAGCTCTGTAAAGGACCTTGGAACACTCATCTCTAATGATCTAAGTGCTAGAGCCCACTGTAACTACATAGCCAAAAAGGCATTAAGAGTTGTTAACCTAATCCTACGTAGTTTTTTTTCTGGTAATATCACACTACTAACTAGAGCATACAAAACATTTGCTAGACCAATACTCAAATACAGCTCATCAGTCTGGAACCCACATTACGTATCTGATATTAACACAGTTGAGAAAATCCAGAAATATTTCACAAGAAGAGCTCTCCACTCCTCTACTCGTAGAGGAGAATACCTTATGCCACCAGACTTGAAATTCTAGACCTAGAAAACCTTGAATTACGCCGTCTTCGGTCTGATCCAAGTATGGTATATAAAATCATACATTGCAATGACTTAACTGTCAATGAAAACTTCAGCTTCAACCATAATAACACAAGAGCACACAATAGATACAAACTCAAGGTTAACCGCACCAAACTTGATTGCAGGAAATACAACTTCAGCAACAGAGTGGTCAATGTCTGGAATACTCTGACTCTGTGGTTTCTTCACCAAACCCCAAAAACTTTAACCTTAGACTGTCTACTATTGACCTCACCCCTTTCCTATGAGGTGTGTAGGGGACATTCATAAGTGCACCAATGTGCCTACCGTCCCTGTCCTATTGTTTCTTTTATTTTTCTTATATGTACCCATTTCATGTATTCATAACTATGTATATACTTATACCTATTGTAAGCGATTGACAAATCAAAATTAATTAATTAATTAATTAATTAATTAATGTGAGTGATGTTGAGTTGGCCACGCCCAGCCAGTCACATTACCACCAAGCCATGCCCACCAATTAAGCCATGCCCACAGAACCGGTTGTTAAAAAATTGAATCACTGATAATATCTCTCTTTTGAGAGCTGTTTGATACTGAAATCCTTGGAGTGTGACAGAAATAGGAAGGAATTTCTTTAGAAGAGGCTAAATTTCTGAAGGATACTTAGTACTTTCTCTGATAGAATTAATTAATTGTCATTTATAACTAAGATAAAGGTTCCCCTCGCACATACGTGCTAGTCATTTCCGGCTCTAGGGGATGATGCTCATCTCTATTACAAAGCCGAAGAGCCAGCACTGTCCGAAGGTCATGTGGCCGGCAGGACTAAATGCCGAAGGTGCACAGAACGCTGTGACCTTCCCACCAAAGGGGTCCCTATTTTTCTACTTGCATTTTTTTACATGCTTCAAGCTGCTAGGTTGGCAGAAGCTGGGACGAGTAACGGGAGCTAACTCCATTACGCGATGATAGGGATTTGAACTGCCAAACTGCCAACCTTTCTGATCGACAAGACATAAGACATAAGAATTTATTTGTCATTACACTCGCAAGCGGGTGCAACGAAATGAGGTGCACTTCCACAAAGTAAAACTGGACAAACACCACTAAAAAGAAAAGAAAAATTAAACTAAACACAACCAACCATACAATAATCTCTATGCAATTTAAAAATGTAAATACCCCATTACTCTCAGCCATTAAATTCCACAAAAATCTTATGACCCTGCATTCAAACTCAAAACTGCACTTGGATAAAAACTGTTCTTAAATCTGGTCGTCCTTGTTCTTAATACCCTAAATCTCCTTCTCGATGGTAATAGTTCAAAGAGCTGATGTCCCGGATGAGAGGAGTGATTCAATATATTAAGTATCTTCCTCTTACATCTATTTCTATACAGTTCTTCCAAAGAGGGGAGTGAGCAGCCAATGATGTTTTGGGCCGTCTTGATCACCCTCTGAATTGCCTTTTTCTTTGCCACTGTGCAGCTCGAGAACCATACACAGAGACAGTAGGATAATATACTCTCAATTGAACTCCGATAGAAGGTAGTCAGTAGACTCTCAGCCAGTTGTTGTTTCCTAAGAATCCTTAGTAAATACAACCGTTGTTGTGCCTTCTTAATTAAAGCAGCGGTGTTTGCACTCCAGGTCAGGTCATTTGTAATGATGGTCCCGAGAAACTTACATTCAACCACCTGTTCCACACTAACTCCCTCTATATACAGTGGCTGAATGTCTACTCTATTTTTCCTATAGTCCACTATAACCTCCTTGGTCTTCTTAATATTAAATAGAAGATTATTATTTTTGCACCAGCGGGATAGCTGTAATACCTCATCCCGATATGCAGACTCATCATCCCCAGAAATAAGTCCTACAAGCGTAGTATCGTCTTAGCCACTGAGCCACCACATCCCTTCATTTATCACTGGCATATTGCAAAAGCTTTGTATTTTGCTAAAACAACATTCCTGTCCTAGAATGACCTAGAATGAAAAGAGGTATCATTTGTCATTTGATGACAATCAGATCATTTAGCCAGGCTGGTTAGAACTTCTGGGAGGGCTGCAGATTCTCCACCCTTGACCTAAAATACTGATTTTATCAAAGACTTTAGAGGACAGAGCAAGACCAGTCAAATACATGCCTCAAAGTAATGGAAACTCTGAGTATGTTTATAAAGGAAAATGTGTCTTGTTTTGAGTGGGATAAAACCATCTTATTTGGAACATTCTATCAAAGAATATTCATTCTAAGTTAGTGATGTTTTGACAGAGTAGAACTTGGAAAGTCTTGGTTGGGCATTTGGAACAAAACACAAAATGTCTTAAGCTATTGCCATGGAGGGAAGATGGGAAGTTGAAACCAACTTTTCTTTTCTTGAAACAAACTTTTCTTGTAGGTTAGAACTCACATATAAACACATCCCACCGTCCATGCTAATACTGTAGTTATCTTCCACCCAACCTTTATTTTTTAAAAATCTCTTCTCTTCTCTTCTCTTCTCTTCTCTTCTCTTCTCTTCTCTTCTCTTCTCTTCTCTTGACTCTTGGCAAATGTATCTTTTCTTTTATGTACACTGAGAGCATTTGCACCAAGACAAATTCCTTGTTTGTCCAATCACACTTGGCCAATAAAGAATTCTATTCTATTCTATTCTATTCTATTCTATTCTATTCTATTCTATTCTATTCTATTCTATTCTATTCTATTCTATTCTATTCTATTCTATTCTATTCTATTCTATTCTCATTCCATTCCATTCCATTCCATTCCATTCCATTCCATTCCATTCCATTCCATTCTATTATATCTCCTCTCCTCCCCTCTTCTTCTCTTCCTTTCTACTTTCTCCTCCCCTCCCCTTCCCTTCACTTCTCCATAAAAACATGGAACCCGTAATTGAAACAGACTAATATATGTTCACAATTCTGGAAATTATTTTGTTTTCCGGAGAAAAGTGAAAATAAGAAAACAATATTTTATGAAAAATGTCTTGACAAAAAATATGCCTATTAATGAAGGTTGGTAAATAGTTCCATTTAAAATCCATTTAATTCATAAATCCTAGAGAGATTAATACAGCTGTGAAAAATAGATAAGTCCATTTTATAACATATTTCCTGGTCTTAGTACAAAATAGACTTCTTTTGTACATTGCATTACCAAAAACATAATTCTAAGGAAACGTTTCTAGAGTTGTTTCATTTGTGACAGTAATATACCATTTTTTTTAAACCAATAAATTGAGAAATGCAAGTGCTGAATCAGGAAATCCAAATAAATGTGTGTGAAATTAGGAACTTTCTGGAGTTGTTGTGATGATGACAATCTGTTCTGTATTTCTCTAAATCAAGAAAAATGACAACTTCTAGACTTCAACTTCCAGAATTTCATACTGGCTGAGGAATTCTGGGAGGTGAAGTCCACAAGTCATAAAGTTGCCAAGGTTGGAGACCCTTGCTCTAAATCTTCACCATGTGTAGAGAGAAAGGAAGATGACGTTGAAAGAGATAGACGAGATCTGTTATCAAAGCCAGAAGAGGAAAAACATGACTTAAATCCAAAACAAGAAGTGATTTTAGCAGACACCTCCTTAATTCTCATGAACATTGGGGGTGGGGCAGATAGAAAAAGCTCTGGCAGACTTGCAAAATTCTGTTATTGCATCAATATTAGTAAAAGTAGCCTTAGATTTCATGAGGAATTGATTTCTCCATTGGGTCTAGATGGTGGAGCTGACACCATGTTTCCTCTATATTTTATGGTCAATCCACAGGCTCCTACAGGCAAAACTAAAGGAAATCCAAAGATGACCCTAGGAAATGGCCTTACCGAGGTTCTTCCTTCTCACAGTTTGTTGGTAGCACTTAGAAAGCTAGTCTCTGCTCTATCTTGTAAAATCACCTGAATTGAGGTTCCCAGGAGATGTTATTCCTGTGAAGATTGATGCCTGGCAGCATGAATCAGCATATCCAGGAAAGGCCTTCAATGAAATATGAAGTCATGCTGTGGTGAGTACCACCTTGACCCATAGGAAGTAAACATCCATTGTTGAATCGAGATACTTATCAAAAAGCAATTGGAAGAGAAACTCTGAAGCAATGCTGAACCTCCAAGGTACTGGAGGTTGCATCTAAGGCCATACATAGATAAAATCCTGGGATGTATGAGACCCATACTGTCTCTGGCTTTTCCATAAGGCCCTATATCCTTTCTCCAGGGGTGGGATTCAGCCGGTTCAGACCAGTTCGGGGAAACCGGTAGTTCCGACAACTAGTTGGCCCTGCCCATCTACCCCTGCCCTTGACTGTCCTTTATTTCTGTGTGTTTGCAGCCCAGCTGGTTCTCACAGCACATTGGATTGCCGCGCCTCAGCTGTTTCTCTCACCGGGGCTGCAGCAGAAGATAAGTTTTAGAGCTGAAAATGGGTGATGTCATGCCCCTGTCTGAATCTGAGGAGGAAGACAAATAACTGATAGGAAGTGGGAGTGTGGCTCTGTTGGCTGTGGAGGAAATTAGGGAAGGGCAAAGTCCAGCTGGGCAGAGCAAGGGAGAGGTAGAACAAGGGAGAGGGAGTTCAGAGGAAGATCCAGGCCCACCCCCTCTTCATCCTAGGGCATGCAGGGAGAAATGGAGAAGACAGCAACCTGGGTTGCATGGCTTACAGGGGAGGAAAGGGCCCTGATTCCCTTCATTAGCCACATCTGGGAAGAGAGTTTAAAAGAAATGCATGCTGAGTGCAGCAGCTTCTGGGAGCAAACGTGTAGACTTTGCTTATCTATGTTCCTGGCATCTTCCCAACCATGTTGAGTTATTGCCGTGCCTTCACATCTGGAATTCTTGCTTCTGCCCTGTCAGACTAATTACCTCATCTTGCCTTGATTGGACTTATAGTAACAGTTTTTGTTGACCACATTTTGGACTTGATTCTCTGCAGCCAAAGGCTGTTCCTGGGAGAGTTTTTCTCCAGCCAGAAGGTAACCAGGACATTGGGGGCAAAGTTGGAGCTAATAAAGGGACTCCTACTGATTATCTGACTGTGTTGCCTTTGTGTCATGCCCTGGGTCATCACAGGTAGTTTTGAAACACTTCATGTGTTAGCAACTGTCATCTACAAGGTCAAAGATCTGAACCTTCTCACTTGCAGTCTTTTTTCTCTAAAGTTATTTTATTTCCAGGATAAGAAAGATTACTATGATGTGCATAAAATGGGAGTTACCTCCCCCCTGAGTTGTATTTGGATGGTTACTGTTCTTGATGGCCATAGTCTTTTCTGAAATTTTCATTGTTAGTTTCCTACTTTGCTGGTTTGATTTTCTTATTGTAAAAAGGGAATTTCTTAGACTGTCCCTGGATTGGAGAAGCATAGAAACCTTTATTAACAGATGTCAGGTAGATATCCCAAGAAAGGGACGTGGTGGCTCAATGGCTAAGATGCTGAGCTTGTCGATCGGAAAGGTCGGCAGTTCGGTGGTTCAAATCCCTAGCGCTGCATCATGGAGTGAGCTCCCGTTCCTTGTCCCAGCTTCTGCCAAACTAGCAGTTCGAAAGCTTGTAAAAAAATGCAAGTAGAAAAATAGGGACCCCTTTGGTGGGAAGGTAACAGTGTTCCATATGCCTTTGGTGTTTAGTCATGCCGGCCACATGACCACAGAGACGTCTTCAGACAGTGCTGGCTCTTCTTTGGCTTTGTAACAGAGATGAGCACTGCCCCGTAGAGCCAGAAACGACTAGCATGTAGGTGCGAGGGGAACCTTTACCTTTACATTAGATATCCCAAAGGTGCTTTTTTTCAAGAGGCAACTGGACTTTCTGGTTTTTCTTTGAAGACGTTTCGTCTTTCAGATAGACAGAAAATTTATTCCTGTATTTTTCTCACCATATTGGGGTGGAACAACATGGTAGGGACAAGCCATCTGTATTCTAAAAGTCAATAATATTGCTACTCTAATACTATCATGGGCTCTTAATAGTTGTAATAAGTTTACAAAGAACAGAATTAAGATGGAAATAACATGAGCTAATTGGTTTTTCCTAAATGATCTGTTTCCCATTCTCCAGTGTCAACTTCAAGGGGTTTCTAAAAGCTGAATTGAATGGCCTGAGGTTTATATTTACAGAGAGATCAATAATCAATCCATATTGTACTCACGTCTTTGAAGGTGGTTGCATCAAGCTTATCTTATCTGGACTCAGAAGCTAAGCAGGCTCAGACCTGGGTAAAGATTTGTATGGGAAACAGATAGGTTATCCCAAGGTTGTAGGTTTGATTGAGAAGCTGAAAAAGATACTGGAAAATATCTAGGGAGGTTCATCCTATTAATGGTTGCCCCAAAGGTTGCCTTTTATTTTAAAAGCCACTAGACTTTCTGATTTTGCTTTATTTTCATTTTGCTTCTCACCCAAGAAGCTTTTTCGGTTCTGGTTAGATGGCCTAGAGACATTGATATTTGAACATAAAACTTTTTAGCCTTTATATTTTACTGGGTTCTACTAATCTAGTTGAAATGTTAATTTATTGTGCTGGTTCATGTATGATGTTTCTCCTTCTCCTCCTCCTCTTCCTCCTCCTCCTCCCTCTCCCCTCCCTCTTCTCTTCCGCCTCCTCCTCCTCCTCCTCCTCCTCCTCATCATCATCATCATCATTATTGTTGTTGTCATCGTCTCCTCCTCCTCCTCCTCCTCCTCCTCCTCCTCCTCCTCCTCCTCCTCCTCCTCCTAGCATATTCCCACAAGTGCAGGGTCTGCTTTTCAGATCACTGAATGCCACAGCTGCATTTCCAGGCCCACAGCTTGTATATCTTTGTTGATGGTGTCTTGCCATCTCTGTTTTGGGCACCCGCAAAGTTGCCAGCCATTGACTTCTGGTTGGTAGGCAGTCTTGGCAATGGTGAAGATGCTGCTCTCAGGACATGTCCATACCAGTGGAACCAGCCTTCTCTCATCTTCTCTATAATTGGTGCCACACCAAAATGTTGTCGAATTGTGTCATTTGGGATGTAGTCACGAAGGGAGATCCCCACTATATCCAATGGAGCATTCTCATTTCCATGACATGGAGATAGCTTTCATTATGATGCTAAAATGCTAAAAAAATCAATAAATACATCTTCTTCAAAGTAAGGTTCAAATTCACAGCTTATTTTTTTCCCCTGATTGTGAAGGACTAGTTGGTACTCAATCTTAGAATCTCAATCTTAGAATTAGAATAAGCCGCCTTCTGAGAAGTCCTCTTGAAGTCAATGAGAACTTGGATTAATCATGATTTTTCCTGTCTCATTCATTTCAGTGGATCTCTTTTAAGAATGACAAATGTTACATCACTTTAGTTTGTTCTTAATAAAACCTGGATCCAGCTCTAGAGGTTTTTTTTTTTAAAAAAAACCTGCTTGTTCTTAAACCAGATAAATTCCAGATGTCAAACTATAAACTTAAGCCTAACATTAAAAAAAAAAAAAGCACGAAAGGTCAAATTGTTTACATAATACTTTAGTTCCTCTATATTAGTCATATTTCCAGCTAAGCTCTGTGTCAACATTTCATTTTGTGTGAAGAGATAGCTAAATTTTGTTAGTGATGAAATCTAATATTTAAAATGTCTTCTGAGTGATTAAATGCTCTCTAGGTAACAATCAACAGCTTAAATGTCATAGGGATAATTATTGATTCCACCTCAGAAGATTTGAAGACATGCCTGCTTTTCAATCACGACGATGCATAAAATCCACAGTAATACCTTTATTAAACTCTGACAAAATTAATATTTGCAAACATTGGAGTTTTATAGAATAGAATAGAATAGGGGAATGGAATGGAATGGAATGGAATGGAATGGAATGGAAGGGAAGGGAAGGGAAGGGAAGGGAAGAGAAGAGAAGAGAAGAGAAGAGAAGAGAATGTAGAATAGCAAAGAAGGTAGAATAGGATAGGATAGGATAGGATAGGATAGGATAGGATAGGATAGGATAGGACAGGACAGAACAGAACAGAACAGAACAGAATAGAAGTAGCTTTATCTGGGCAAGTGTGGTTAGACACACAAGGAATTTTTTCTCCTTGTGTCTTCTGCTTAATCATTTTAGTTTTGTAGAACAAAACACGAGAGGAGAGGAGAGGAGGAGAGAACAGAACAAAACAGAACTGACTAGATTAGAATTCTTTATTGGCCAAGTTAACTGGACACCCAAGAAATCTGTCTTTAATTAACAACGAGTACCAAGATAGCACTCTATTTATTTACTTGCTTTTTGATTGTCTCTTTTGAATGGTATGTAGTTGTTGTTTATCTCTGTGTGCCTGTTGATGGCTGATTTGGGTGAGTGCCAGACTTCCAGGAATCCTCTAGCATTTTTCAACTTAACTTTTTCTAAGATGTTCACAATTTCCCAGTTGAGATTATGGTGAAATCCACACATATGTTGTGCAATTAACGAGTTCTTATCATGTGAAAACAATCAAGCTCAGAGAGCTCCAAGGACCTCACAGATTATTGTGAGAACAGAGTTTCTTAGATCTTGTTCAAAGTCACCATTCTTCACTGGCTAATTGAACTGAACTGTTTCTGAGCAATACTTTCTCCCTGTTTTGAATGAGTCTCACATCCTCCATCTTTCATGCACACAGCCCTTCCCACAATAAGTAACATAAACTGCCAATCATTTACTGTAGCATGATATCATGTAATGAGTAACTTTACATATTGGTGACATTATATTAGTATCATATACTGAAACATAGTTCATTAATTACTATACTCTTATACATAATTAAAATGTTCTGATATCGTTTCCCATCCCATCTGTTCCTTGCTTCCTTCCTTTCATGACATATTCCAATTTTTCATTCTGTTTCAATGCAATAATTTTTCAAGTGTGCTAGATCTTTTAACGTAGTCCTCTTCTGTTCTTTATTTATCCTTTCTGCAGATTGTTCGCTGCTTATTGCTAGCTTTTCCTGAATAATTATCCCGAACTGGGAATAAATCCAACTAAATTTCTCTCCGGGCCAATGCAGAGAACATTCTGATGGTCTATATTTTGAACTGAAAATCTGATCAAACAGGGGATAAGACATGGCCGTATGAATGAGTATTCAAATCCATTTCAGTGTTGATTATGACATAAATCCTTTTTGATGGCCTTCGATAATCAGAATAAACTTATCCTTGCTTGATTTACTCCCACGATGGATCAAGATAATTTTAAGAGTCTTGTTCCACAAAACATTCCTGATGGAGGAGACCACGGAGAGAGGTTTTAAAAGTCAAGTTGTCGGCCATAACCACATTCTTTTTTAAAAAAGGTCAAACTTTAAAAAAAGGACTAGGGGAGATATGATAGCAGTGTTCCAATATTTGAGGGGCTCCTACAAAGACAAGGAGGGGTGTCAAACTATTTTCCAAAACACCAGAAGGCAAGACGCAAAACA
>NC_142014.1:30694265-30701765 GCF_049901735.1 Notechis scutatus | reverse complement strand
TTCCTCATCCATCTATCCATCCATCCATCCATCCATATCTATCTATCTATCTATCTATCTATCTATCTATCTATCTATCTATCTATCTACTTACCTATCTGCTTACCTACCTATTATCCATCCATCCATCCATCCACCCATCCATCCATCCATCCATCTTCCCTTCCCTCCTCTCCTCTTCCCTTCTCTCCTCTCCTCTTCTGGGGGTGGGTGGGTGGGAACTGTGTTTTTGTGTGTGTGTGTCTGTGTGTGTGTTGTTAGGCAAACAATAAAGATTCTCTTTATAAAACAAGACAGTGCATCATTAGAAAGGAGAACCACAAATCTTAGCTACCTTCCAATGTGAACTATTCAAACACCCCACTCCCAATAATTCAATATGGTAAAGGTTCCCCTTGTACATACATGCTAGTCATTTCCAGCTCTAGGGGGCGCTGCTCATCTCCGTTACAAAGCCGAAGAGCCAGCGCTGTCCAAAGACTTCTCCGTGGTCATGTGACTGGCATGACTAAATGCCTTCGAAGGCGCACGGAACGCTGTTCCCTTTCCACCAAAGTGGTTCCTATTTTTCTACTTGCATTTCTTACATGTTTTCGAACTGCTAGGTTGGCAGAAGCTGGGACAAGGCATGGGAGCTCACTCTGTTACATGGCGCTAGGGATTCGAACCGCTGAACTTTCTGATCAACAAGTTCAGCGTCTTAGCCACTGAGCCACCACGTCCCCTAATAATTCAATAATACATCATACTTTCACACATCATAATTTCACTTAATTCTTTCCAGCCACACTTAATAATTTTGAAGGATGATTTATTGTCCAAATGGCCACGGAAGGGCCATGCTTCTACGCCCTTTTCTATCTGCTGATACATCTCCACTGCTGAAGAGGTCTCCCTACACAGAAGCAGCTGTGCTTATTGCTGGGGACTGAAGACTATCAGCCCAGTGGAGTTGTCTGTTCTCCTCTGGATTCTAATTCACGATGAACACCAGAAGATGTTGGACGAGGTCCACAGCAACAGGCAACTAGCACTTTTGAGTCAGAAAAAGTTGATTTCCTGGCAGAAGGGGGGCGTCCAGGAGTCTTCCAGATCGATGACTCCTAACGAAAGATCTGACTGTATATGTTTACAAGAAACCTGGATGAAGGACCGATTCTCAGGCACAGCTCGCATGAGGACTGGTTTCCTGATTCTGTCTATCAAAACAAGTCTGGACTTGTCCAGCTATTAAAAGTTCAAAACCTTAAATTAAGGAAAAAGCAAGGACACAATCAGGGGTGGGATGCAAATACAGTATTTTTATTACTGGTTCTGTGGGTGTAGCTAGGTGGGAATGGCTAGTTGGGTATGGCCATGTGACTGGATGGGGATGGCTTCTTCTTCTTCTTCTTCTTCTTCTTCTTCTTCTTCTTCTTCTTCTTCTCCTTCTTCTTCTTCTTCTTCTTCTTCTTCTTCTTCTTCTTCTTCTTCTTCTTCTTCTTCTTCTTCTTTCTTCTTCTTCTTCTTCTTCTTCTTCTTCTTCTTCTTCTTCTTCTTCTTCTTCTTCTTCTTCTTCTTCTTCTTCTTCTTCTTCTTCTTCTTCCTCCTCCTCCTCCTCCTCCTCCTCCTCCTCCTCCTCCTCCTCCTCCTCCTCCTCCTCTTCTTCTTCTTCTTCTTCTTCTTCTTCTTCTTCTTCTTCTTCTTCTTCTTCTTCTTCTTCTTCTTCTTCTTCTTCTTCTTCTTCTTCTTCTTCCTCTTCTCCTCCTCCTCCTTTTCTTTTTCTTTTTCTTCTTCCTCTTCTTCTTCTTCCTCTTCTCCTCCTCCTCCTCTTATTCTTCTTCTTCCTCTCCTCCTCCCCCTCCTCCTCCTCGTCTTCTTCTTCTCCTCCTCTTCCTTTTCCTCTTCTTCCTCTTCTCCTCCTCCTCTTCTTCTTCCTCTCCTCCTCCTCCTCCTCCTCCTCAGTGAGGGGGATCCTGGCACAGCTGATCATCAGAACAGCTGATTGTCGGGAGGAAAAAAAGAAATAGCTTAAGGAGTGACTGGGCAGGGGAGAATGCAGTCAGCGATGTTGGGCATGCGCCTGATGTCGTGCATGCGTGATAAGGGCTGACTGAGCGGGGAGGGGTAGGGTGGGCAGAGAGGGGCGGGGCCAGCCAGGGGCACGATTTGCCAGTTCTCCAAACTGGGCAGAATCATAACAACCGATTCTATAGAACCGGTCCAAACTTGTAGAACCCCACTCCTGAACACAATCTAGAAACAACCTAGAAGCTTGGAGAAATTTTCTGACAAGGGACAACAATGAATGGAACGGTTTGTCTCCTGGGATTGTGGGTGCTCCATCATTGGAGCTATTCAAAGACGGACTGGACAACCCCTTGACCAGGATGGCATAAGGTCTGTTGCCTTGAGCAAGGGATTGGACTAGATGACCTTTGAGGTCCATTCCAGGCCTATGAGTCTATCTTCTAACATCCCTTTTGGGTAAAGATTGAAGTCTTTGCACCTAAGGGGTGATCCTAGAAGAAACTAGGTTTGTTTTTATTACAAACCACTGGTGAGAACCATGTTTTTATGATGGTTGGGCTCTCAGATTTAAGCTGCAAATATGCAGAACAATCTGTAGATGGCAACAAAGAGATGCAACCCTTAGCTAACCTCTGTTGAGTCTCTGGATTTTTACAGCCTGGATTTGATAGTTCTACAAGACTTTTTTTGACATCAGTCATCAAAGTATACAATGAAAGAAGTTTCTTCATCAAACCTGATCTACCATCAGTTCAAAGTTGATATAGACAATTAGGTCACCTTATTGTTTTATAGGGCAGCCTTGTCTGAGCTCAAAAGCAAAGCTGCTCAACGGGTTATATTATTTCAAGAGGAAATCCCAAGGCTGCAACTTAAAATTACACCTATTTAAATTTTAAAATACACCTATCCCACAAGAAAGCAATGGCAAACGACGGCTGTGTTATTGCCAAGAAAACGGCATGTTTAATGTATCCACGAAGTCACCAGGAGTTGAACTGGGCTCCAAGGAGATTGAAACGTTTCACATTATTATTATTTTTACCAATACATTTTTAAATTAAGTTATAAGGCATTATAAAATACAAAAGCAAAGAAGAGGACAGTGAGGGGGAAGGGGAGAGGGGAAAGAGAAGGGAGGAAGGATAGGGAAAGAAAAAGAAATAGGAGCATTGACTTCCGATTCTCTCTGTTATAGTAGAATAAAGCGTTAACATGAAATCACAACTTTTTGCTTTTCCATAATAGTATGAACCAGGCATTTCTATAAAGATCTACCAATCTAATCCAGGCGTCTCCAATCTTAGCAACTTTAAGCCTGGTGGTCTTCCATTCCCAGAATTCCCCAGCCAACTTTTGGGAGTGGAAGTCCACCAGGCTTAAAGTTACCAAGGTTGGAGACCCCCCAATCTAATCTGTAAGACCCAAAATCAAAAGTTTCATTCTTTTCCACACTAAGCACGAAATTCAGAAGAGGTTTCCATATGGAAACAAAAGCACCAGAGGTGGTATTCAGCCGGTTCTGACAGGTTCTGGAGAATCGGTAGCGGAAATCTTGAGTAGTTCGGAGAGCCAGCTAATCCCACCTCTGTCTGGCCCTGCCAATCCCATCTATTCCCTGCCACCCATTGAGTCCCAGCTGATTGGCTGGGTCTTCTTTGGTTGCCCTGCACAGGAGAACGGAGCTGGAAATCAGGTTAGTGGGGAGGGAATGGAGATTTGCAGGATCCTTCTCCCAGGAGTGGGGAGGGAATGGGGATTTTGCAGTATCCTTCCCTTGCCACAGCCACCAAGCCTTCCTTCCTTCCTTCCTTCCTTCCTTCCTTCCTTCCTTCCTTCCTTCCTTCCTTCCTTCCTTCCTTCCTTCCTTCCTTCCTTCCTTCCTTCCTTCCTTCCTTCCTTCCTCCTTCCCTCCTCTCCATGGTATTCAGCCAGTTCTGACAGGTTCTGGAGAACTGGTAGCGGAAATGTTGAGTAGTTCAGAGAACTGGCAAATATCACCTCTGGCTGGCCCCACCCCCATCTCTTCTCTGCCTCCTGATCGGCTGGGTCTTCTTTGGTTGCCCTGCACAGGAGAACGGAGCTGGAAAGCAGGTTAGTGGGTTGGGGAGGGAATGGGGATTTTACAGTATCCTTCCACAGTCACGCCCACCAAGCCACGCCTTGCCCACCAAGCCATGTCACACCCACCAAGCCTCGCCCACAGAACCAGTAGTATAAAACATTGAATCCCACCACTGAAAAACACTTATATTCTTTTCTTTAAGTGGTCCACTTTCGCCCTTTCAGCCAATACTTCAAGTTATTTTCATATGCTTCCCTTCTCTTCCAAACTCCGCAATTCCCCACGATCCTTCCCCTGAATTACAGCGGTGACATAATATATAAACCTCTCAGGGCTCTAAAATTCTCAAGCGATAAGGAAACAGCTAATCTTTGAAAGGCCCTAAGACTCTCTGTTGCTCGGGCTGCAGAACACAAATAAGGACAGGGTGGTTTTTTTTTCTGTGTTATTTATGACCTGCAATCTAAACAATGTTTGTTTCTTGGTGTCTCCCAGCTCTCAAAACAGCCCTGCCTTTTCTTACTTCCCTCCTCCATTTTTTTTCCTCTGTTTTTTTTTTCTCTCTTTCCCTCCACCCGCCTGACCCAATAAAAATCTCTCTTCCAGGAATTCAGGCCATTATCTGAAGATGCGGTTGTGTTCTATGAAAGCTGAATGGCATCTTCAAGCAATTTAAGGGGCCGCCAAAGGTGGACTGTGTTGTATTTTAACACAACAGACTAATGTGGTTGTCTTTCGGGAAAGAGGTTTCATCTATTTTCTCCAGCACGCAAAAAAATATATGAAATTAGGCAATCAGCGTCGACATCATCCAAGTGAACGAGCTCTAATGAAGATTTTGTAAAGGGTAGGTTCCTGCTTGGGCAGGGGGTTGGACTAGAAGATCTCCAAGGTCCCTTCCAAACTCTGTTATCTGTTACAGGTAGCCCTCAACTTATAACAGCTCATTTAGGGATTGTTCGAAGGAACAACAACAGCACCGTAAAGTGTGACTTAGGTGTTCTGACCTAGACCTTCCCAAGATCATGAAGCCGACTCCTCGTCCCAATAAAACCCCTTTTATTTAGGTTAAAGGGAATTCCTCTCCAGCAAAGTCCCGGGAAACAGTCTTTCATGAGATTTCACAACTACAGACCTTTATCAGGTTTGGAGAGTTGCCAGGCCGATTGCTTCTAAACGCCACACTGTAGCAGCAATTACTTGGCAAGAAGTCAGGAACAGATCTTTACACTAATTAAACTAATTATCTTCTGCAACACCACTCCCCTTTCACTCCTCTTTGTTCCCTATGGGAGGGGCCATTCACCATCCACCTGTGCCCTTACTCCCAAGTTGACCCTTGTTCCTTAACTGTTCCCTTCTCCTGGCAGTTCTGTGCATGCGCACACTGGGAACAGGCTCCAGCTGCTCTTCTGCCCCATTGTGATCTCCGACTCCAAAAGCAGCTGATAACTGTCGGATGGCCCTGGCCCCATCTCTGCCTCCGATACAGAGCCCTCATCAGAGCCTTCCCCAGACTCTAGGACTGGCCCACGTTCCTTCCCAACTTCCTCACCATCCGAATCTGCTGCCAGCTCCACTGGCCACTGGTGGGCCACAACATTAGGATTGTTTTTCACATTTGTGACCATTGCAGGATGGCTGTGGTCACGTGATCAAAATTCAGATGCTTGGCAACTGGCATGTACTTATGCCAGATGCAGCATCCCGGAAGTCACATGCTCCCCTTTTGTGACCTTCTGATGAGCAAAGTCGACTGGAAAGGCAGATTCCCTTAACTGCTCTGTGACCCTGTAACTAACTCCATAACTGCTGTGAATCACATGGCTGCAAAAACAACATTAGAACGGATGCAATTAGAGGTGATCCATTATAGCAAGACCCCTGCAAGAGTTTGTTTAGATTTTAAAAGTAGCCGTGGTCTGGTGCTCAACCCTCCCAGACAGCAGTTCACACAACCCAGCAAACAGGTGGAGTTATTTTAGCCACCCCAAATACTAAGCTTGTTTGGGTCTCCGTTTAAACTCTGCAGGCATAATTGGTTGGGTCAATTCCATTTTCCTGTTCGCCTGACACATGAATCCACCCCTATTATGCCATTAAATGCATGCCAGGAAGATTTCTTTGTACCCTGTTCAAGTTGATGGCAGTATTATTATTCTTGTTCTAAAAATAATAATAATCAAAATTCATTTTTTTGCACGTCACGTTTTTCCAAAATACTTTCAGCACATAAAAACCACCAGTTTGTTTTCCTTTTGTGGTGAGTTCAATGCCTTTTCCATAAACACCATCAATGTGCATCCTTTGAATAACTCACTGTCAATTTTACAATATTAGTTGCCGGCCTGCCTCTGTTAGTGATTATCGGCTTATATAGCCCAATCTGGAGGCGCTTTTTGGCACCCTTGCTTCCTCTGGGAGGACAGATCCGTCCTCTTTTGGAAAAACATTGTAGCTTAATTGCGGGTCACCCACAATTCGGTTTTAATGCTAGGGATCAGAGCCCAGATGTGTTTGTGGGGAGGTAAGCTTTTAAGTGGGCTCAACTTTTAAGCATGGGTTGAATTCTAGAGAAAAGAGGTCTTTGGAGTCTCCAGAGCAGGTGGGGAAATAATAAGCTAAAGAGAAATTGGAGAAGCATAGGACTCCTTATCAGAAGATGCCTTCCTGAAGATTTGCTGAATGAATGAATGAATGAATGAATGAATGAATGAATGAATCAGTCAATCAATCAATCAATCAATCCATCCATGCATTCCAGAAGATTAGCAAAGAGACAGAGACAGAGAGAGACAGAGAGTCAGAGAGAAAGAGAGAGAGAGAAAGAAAGAGAGAGAGAGGCACACACACACACACACACACAGAGAAAGACACACAGAGAGAGAGAGAGAGAGGGCAGACAGAGAAAGAGAGAGAGACAGAGGCACACACACACAGAGAGAGAGAGAGAGAGAAAGAGACAGAGACAGAGAGAGACAGGAAGAGAGACGGTGAGACAGGGAGACACAGAGAGACAGAGAAAGAGAGAGAGAGGGAGACATAGAGAGACAGACAGAGAGACAGAGAAAGAGAGAGATAGGGAGACAGACAGACACACACAGAGAGAGAGGCAGAAAAGCAGAGAGAGACAGAGAGAGAGAGACAGAGAGAGAGAGAGAGACAGGAAGACAGACAGAGATAGAGATAAAGAAAGAGAGAGACAGACAGAGACACAGAGAAAGAGAGACAGAGACACACAGAGAGAGAGACAGACAGACAGACAGACAGAGAGGCAGACAGACAGACACACACACAGAGAGAGACAGACAGGAAAAGTGCTATTCTGTAACTAGTATACTAAAGACTGCATTGCATTAAGAAAAAATCCTATTAAAAAAAAACACAGTATGCCAGGAAATGTGGACATATATAGATATGGGGAG